>NW_026042675.1:0-124562 GCF_023856365.1 Brienomyrus brachyistius
CAATCATTAAACCGTTATATATTTAATCTAAACAATAGTAATAAATATCGTTCCGATTCAAAATATCATTTACGGGTGAATCTTATGACTTGCATTGGGAAACAGGAAACGGGCCAAGCTGCAGGGCCAGTTCAAAGGCATAGTGCGAGGCGCCCAGAAAGGGGGCGAGGTCTGGGCGGAGTCAGCTAAAGAAGAAAAAGGCCTGACCTTTTTCTGGATGCTGTGGACTGTGTTTGTGTGTGAGCTGCAGCTGCATGTTCCTTACATTTTTTTTATTAACACCAGCACCGTGAGGTTTGGCCTGGACTGGGTCCTGTCCTGCACGGTTGAAGACATGTTGACTGATGGTCAGCCCGTGTTCTGTTGGATCCCACAGAAAGGAAATGGGAATCCCGTTTGGATCGGATGCTGACAGTTGAAAAAAAACTCATGTCTGTGTGTTATGAAAGAATATCAATAAATGTTTCCGAAAGGGGATGACTCATTTGGTAATTATTTACGGCTTATGTTATGGCTGAGAAATTTACAGTCTTTACTAAAGTCTGACTTCTTTCGAGTCACCTTTAATATAGATTGGACACTCTCTATGCTATGTACAATACTTATATAGATGGTACATGTTTACTTGCTTGCACAGATGGTTGATTAGGTAATTAGTGTAAGTGTGTGTGTGTGTGTGTGTGTGTCCAATCGCATGTATGTCCAAGGTCCATAGTAAGTAATATACACTGATCAAGAGATGCCTGAAAGTGGATGAAAGAGGACATTAGTGGGTGTATCACTTAGTGTAACGGGTGCAGGAAAATGAGCAGGACTGCAAGCCATATAATGACCCACTGTCCTTATCTAGCTCTTAATACAGTATGCATACAGTGATGTATCTACAATGGACAGCTACTATAAGCAGATAGCACAGTACAGGTGCTTAATCTGTATGCTATTTCCATCCATCCATTGTCCAAACCGCTTATCCTACTGGGTCACAGGGGGTCCGGAGTCTATCCCGGAATCAATGGGCACGAGGCAGGGAAGAACCCAGGATGGGGGGCCAGCCCATCACAGCTCACACTCACACACCATTCACTCACACATGCACACCTACGGGCAATTTAGCTACTCCAATTAGCCTCAGCATGTTTTTGGACTGTGGGGGGAAACCGGAGGAAACTAGCAGCTTTGTGTGGTAATTGTTTGTATTAAAAATACATTGGATCAAGTCAAATTATTTTTATGAAGAATTAACATCTAAAAGCTGCTAGTAGACCGTGGGAAAATAATTTTTCTATTTTCTTGCTGCCATCTCGTGGCCAAAAGTAGGTATTGCAATTTCCATCATATGTAAGAGGGCCTGCCCATCAGAGTAATGTACATCCTGTGACATGTATTGACTATCAAGACAAACTGAAACACGGTGTATTAGGCTGTCAATGAGTACTGGACTAGGGTGAAAAACTGCCTGATAATCTACCTATTAACTAGAAGAGTACAAACTGGAGACGGATCCCCTAATACAGAGGGATTAACGTCTGTGCCACATCCAGAACCATTCAGTGTAGGAGTCTGGTGGTTCTACTGGATACTGACAAGTACCCAGCCCCTTTGTTCCCTCTGATAATCATCAGTCCTCCTCTGAATGCCTTCACCACTCTATTCCTGAATAGGTACACATTTAAATATGCTAGCAAGATCAAGGTATTGGGATAACTGTTAGGTTCGCTGTTAAGAGAGTTGCAGTGAAAACCATCATACACAGTGGCCCTTTCTGGATAAGATTACCTCCCTCTGATCTAACAGGTCAAGATCAAAGCAAGGTGCATTGCAATGTCTGACACCCAGCACACTACAGCATATAAAATACAGGTATCCATCGCCTTCCGCATTTGGAACCAGGACCACTTGTTGCAAGTCAATTTGGGCGTATCTCAAGTTATACGAGAGAGGCAAGACATTAAGGACAGTATACACAGTACTGAAATAATAATGTACATATTAAACCACAGCACTTAATAAACAGATACTGCACTTACATTTCACAAAAAAAAAATAAAGCACAGATTGCACTAAGAAATCAAAAGATGCATGTGCTAGCAAACAGTGGGAGCTGAGGAAGAAGCAGTGGTGAAATACTTTATTGTACAGTACAGTAAGTTTCTTTTTATAGAATGAAATAGCATACAGGGGGCGGCATGGTGGTGCAGTGGTTAGCACTGTTGCCTCACACCTCTGGGACCCGGGTTCGAGTCTCTGCCTGGGTCACATGGGTGTGGAGTTTGCATGTTCTCCCCATGTCGTCGTGGGGTTTCCTCCCGCAGTCCAAGAATATGCTGAGAATATGCTGAGGCTAACTGGAGTTACTAAATTGCCCGTAGGTATGCATGTATGAGTGAATAGTGTGTGAGTGTGCCCTGTGATGGGCTGGCTCCCCATCCTGGGTTGTTCCCTGCCTCGTGCCCATTGCTTCCGGGATAGGCTCCAGACCCCCCACGACCCAGTAGGATAAGCGGTTTGGACAATGGATGGATGGATGGAAATAGCATACAGATCTTATAAGCACCTGTACTGTGCTATCTGCTCATAGTAGCTGTCCATTGTAGATACATCACTGTATGCATACTGTATTAAGAGCTAGACAAGGGTCATTATATGGCTTGCAGTCCTGCTCATTTTCCTGCACGCGTTACACTAAGTGATACACCCACTAATGTCCTCTTTTATCCACTTTCGGGCATCTCTTGATCAGTGTATATTATTTACTATGGACCTTGGACATACATGCGATTGAACGCACACACACACTTACACTAATTACCTAATCATCCATCTGTGCAAGCAGGTAAACATTTACCATCTATGTAAGTATTGCACATTGCATAGAGAGTGTCCAATCTATATTAAAGGTGACTCAAAAGAAGTCAGACTTCAGTAAAGACTGTAAATTGGCAGCCATAACATAAGCCGTAAATAATTACCAAATGAGTCATCCCCTTTCGGAAACATTTATTGATATTCTTTCATAACACACAGACATGAGTTTTTTTTCAACTGTCAGCATCCTTCTCGATTGTCAGAAGCTCTGCGCTAGAGGGAGGTTTACTGGTCTTATACTCTTCTGGCACCTTGTGTGATTCCTGACTTGGGACATCAGTTTGGCTCCTTCTGTATGTGGTTTACATTGTATTTGTTCTTTAAAGTTGCCCCTTCAGAATTAGACAGTGTAACCAGCTTGCCACATATTGCCTGGATGACATAAGGTCCGGTAAAATCCGGTTCCGTTCTTCCTCCTTTCCGTCCCCGCTTCCTCATGTTGAACAGAAGCGCCTCATCTCCAACATGATAAACTGTGTTTTGGTACCTCTTTTGTATTCGTTTACCACATGCCTGCTTCTGTTTTTCCTGTGACTAGGAGATGTTTTCAGCTGTTGTTGCTTATTGTCTCAACTACTTTATTTTTTTCATCAAAAAACGTGCCGTAGCTTTTCTCATCGGGAAGAATAATTGTGGAAAGCTGAAGTGGAAAAACATTCATAGCAAATTATTATTATTCACAGATCATTATAAAGAGTCATTTTCTAAAAGCATTAAGAACAATGTAATTTGCTGTTTCAAGATATGTTTTTAAATAACTACTTGTCAGTCATAAGAAACTCTTCAACACACATGATCCGATCTTGCCACAAATCATTTTTAATCTCACTTTTGTTGCCAGCAGTTCAGACATTAATGGCTGTGTGTTGAGTTATTTTGAGGGGACATCAAATTTACACCATTATACAAGCTGTACACTGATTACTTTACATTCTATCAGAGTTTCATATCTTTAACGTTGTCCCTTGAAAAGATATAATAAAATATTTACAAAAATGTGTGGGGTGTACTCACTTTTGTGAGATACTGTATATTAAGGGATTGATTGTCAATAATATCAGTAATTCCTGATGTAATGTTAAAAGAATAGAGCCTGTCTCACACAGTTCTAAAACAACCTCAAAAACAGACTTACCATTTTATGTCATCATTCGTTTTCTCATCCAGGCCATTGGTTTGGGGATGATATGCAGCAGTGATCAACGGCAGAACAGGGGCTCTGAACGCAGTATGGATTAAAAAGGAATTAACCATCTCTCTCAATATAAAATTAGGATCATTTATTCTCTACAGAGGCCCCCATAGAATAGTGCATCCATCCCCTCACTCATGTTTAGACAGACGTAAGGCAACAGGCCAATGACATTCAGAACAGCAACAACATCAACAATTGTACAGCTAGTTTTAAAATTTAATAAAAAAGACAAACCAATTAGGTAATATTAATGAAATTATTAAAATGTGCAGATTAATAGTCAGAAATAATTTGCGATTTTAAGAGCGGAAAGGATACATTAAAACTCAATTACATTTATCCCTTAATAATATAAAAAGGTTTTTGAATTTTACATCATGATAAATGCGAACTATATGTGATTACTAATTACTGTTGACTAATTTCCTGTCTGGACGTTTCCCTCCTCATTGTTAAAAGTCATTATATGTCTGGGTGCCAGTCAGTGGAAGCACACAGACATGTTGGCCAGCTGTCATATTCATTCAGCACCAGCCCATCAAGTAGAGAATTCAGCACCACGGACAGTGACCTGTGTTACAATGACATCAGGTCATTGGCTCTAAATATTTTTCTAGAAATAACTAAATGGCTCTATTGTAGAAATTTCCAGCCAGAGTCTTGTGGTGCGTTCGTTTTTCTCTCGGAACTTGGAAATTCCAAATTGGGTGACATCACATCCAACAATCTCCCGTTCAAGCTAGCACAACTCGGAACAAACATGGCTGCCTCCATGAATACGCTGCTGTGTTGTTGCTTTATATTTTAGCAGTTATGGAGTAAGATTATTATTTCAGACAAATAAACAAGAAACAGGAACTAGTCAAACCACATTAAAAGCTTTATAAAGTATTTTAGTACATTCATAGCGATATTCTTTTTTCGAGAGGCAAACAAACTACAAACAAACCAAAAACACTAACAAGTCTGGTAAAAATCTGATATTGCATGTTAGGATACTGTTTACGGTCACAATATGGTATTCTCTAAATCGAACACGTGCAATTACATTAATAATTACTAATAATTATAAATAATAATAATAATAAATGGGCGGTATGGTCGTGCACTGGTTAGCACTGTTGCCTCACACCTCTGGGACCCAGGTTCAAATCTCCGCCTGGGTCACATGTGTGTGGAGTTTGCATGTTCTCCCCATGTCGTCGTGGGGTTTCCTCCGGGTACTCCGGTTCCCCCCCACAGTCCAAAAACATGCTGAGGCTAATTGGACTTGCTAAATTGCCCGTAGGAATGCATGTGAGAGTGCATGGTGTGTGTGAGTGTGCCCTGCGATGGGCTGGCCCCCCATCCTGGGTTGTTCCCAGCCTCGTGCCCATTGCTTCCGGGATAGGCTCCGGACCCCCCGTGACCCAGTAGGATAAGCAGTTTGGAAAATGGATGGATGGGATAATAATAAATTTAACAAAATAAACATTTTTAAGGATTTGTAAAATAGAATTAATGTTGAGTGTGTAAGCCGCCATGTTGAAATTACGTCACAGGGGCAACTCGGACAAGAAGATTCTGTCAGACATTAACGTCATAAAAGAGGCGTTTCTAATGGGAAGTGATGTTTTTCGTGACGTTTTTGTCCGAGTTGGAGTGAAATAATCAAACGCAGCATGTGTTCCTATTTGAAGAGAATATTCTATTTTTATTCTAAGGAACTACAGAAAATCAGCTCTGCATGTGATCTCCCCTTTACTGCTCGAGCAGGGCACACGCACATCAACAAGTGTCAAGGCAGCAAGTGCATGCAAACAACTTCTCAGGACGGTTACAGTATAGGACCTTCAGAAAGAGCCAGACTGCGGCGTCATTCAGAGATTCCATTGTCTAAGGCTTGCACTAAAACATTACAGCATATTTAAACAAAGTAGCATGGCACCTGTGTCAGAATCCCTCCCTGCCTTGTTCTGTTCTCTCTTTGTTGTCCCCATTTAGCCAGCACATGTCACTGGCCATCCTGACTCCTCTTTTGATTGTGGGTTTTAAGGATATCAGTGGGTCTGTGTTTTCATAATTGTCCCCCAGGCCACCATGCTGCTCAGCCCTTGATTCCAACTACAGTTGCAATCAGGTGGTTCTCAATCTACTAGGACTGTATAACAGGATTGGCCACCTGTTCTACCTTTACTCGTTCAGCCGCATTCATGAGTCTGGCCTATAGGTTATTCAAATTTTGTCCTGCCAAATTTACCGGACAGGAGGTGGACACTGCAAATGAATGTGTGAATACTCCAATACCTACATCTTTACAAGTTACCTGAAGTGGTTTGGTAAATGATTGTGAGGTTGGAAGTCCTTCTTGATGTCTGTTTGCAGCTCATCCACCAGCAACTGCACGAGTTGTCGCTCCCAGAGGGAATCCCACTCTCGGTCCGCTGGAGGGTCCATCTCACTGTAGCTGGAGTATGTTTCCATCAGTCACTTGGCGTGGGGCTCACAGAATTTACCAGGCTCCTGTTTAATCTGACGCACCTTAGTCCAGTCCATGCATCTGGGGAACTTCTCTGAAAATCTCTGGCAGATTCTTTGCAGCTATACTTGATATTGGGTACTTGCCGCAACTAAGTAATGGGTTGTTGAATCAAAGTCCCGTTCCATGTGAAAAATAACCCCATTTTAGGGTTTTGTTAAACAACTGGTCTAATTTGGATGCAGAGGTTCTGCACGGAAGGCCCAGTCTCTGAAGGGCTGTGGCATAGCGAGGCCTGTTCTGCCTGGAATCCGGCAGGTCACTGGCAACATCCCCCAACTCCTTCATCTATAAGGTCGGGAAACCAGAACGTTTACTCCCCCTTATGGATAAGGACATACCAACGTTGGGGCAACTCCTGCTGCCTGAGTCTTCAACCAAGTCCAAAACAAAAGTATACAATGTTAGGAAGGGTAATTCAATGGTATGAGACTGAAACTAGAAACTGTAAATCGGATGGAGTTAAATAGCAATACTGTGGAAGAGGCATGGGAATTTTTTAAAAGCACATTGTTGCAAGTGCAAAAGAACTTCATACCCGTTTCCAGAAAAACTAAATCTAGGAAACTGCAACCAAGCTGGTGTCATGACCTGCTTGTACGATCCTCGTGTGTGCCACGCCCCCTCATTAACCATGTGTGCTGCCCCGATTGTAACCAGCTGTTTTCTGTCAGTTTGAGTAGTCCTGTGTATTTAGTCCACATTCAAGTCTGTTTCCCCAGTCCTGTCATTGAAATCTCTCGCTGTTGGTACCTGTTTTCATCAATAAACCCTCATTCCCGACTCTCCGTTTCCCGGATCCTTGATTCCTCGCTTCCTGCCTGTTCGTCCAGCACGCGATGTCACAGGTGGTTTACTACGAAAATTAAGAATAAAGTCAGGAGCAAAAGGGCTTTCTTCCACAAATGGAAATTAACTAATGATTTCAAAATAAAGCAGGAGTATCTACGTCTACAGGTTTAGTTAATAACAGTTATAAGGATGACGTTAAAAGTTTCTTCCAATATTTTAACTCCGAAAGAGCTCTAAAAGCTGAAAATCACTCATTTGCAGGATAGTAAGGGCCTTATAATTGAAAATGAAATTGATATAAATGAGTTTAATGATTATTTTACAATGGCTGTTCACAGTAGAATAGCTTACCACCATTTAGTACAAATACAACGATGTCTATGACCAATATATGTATAACTGAGGCTGATGTGGTACAAAGCCTAGCTAAGCTCAAAATAAATAAATCGCAAGGCCCTGATGGCATCTTATCTATAGTTTTAAAAGAGATGAGGGGTATTATTAGCCAACCTTTAACTTTACTATTCCAGAAATCATTATCTGCTGGTGTGGTATCTTCTGATTGATGTTAGATCATGTCTCATGTCCAGAGAGGCTACAACAGGATCTGGATTTAATTAGCGACTGGGCTCATACGTGGCAGATGAAATTTAACATAGATAAATATAAGGTAATCCATGCAGGGAGCAGAAATATAGTAAATATAGTAAAGTACAGATATTTTATGGGTTCCACTGAAATAAAGGTAGCTGATTACGAGAAAGATCTCGGTGTGTATGTTGATACTTCCATGTCCCACTCTTGCCAGTGTGGGGAAGCATTAAAAAAAGGCAAAAGGATGTTGGATTAAACTCCACACACCTAGAGATGTAAGTCAAGAGAAGTGATGCTACGATTATATAATTCCTTGGTAAGATCCCACCTAGAATACTGTGTGCAGGTTTGGTCACCATACCTTCAGAAGGACATTGCTGCCTTGGAAAAGGTGCAACGTAGGATGACTAGAATGATTCCTGCACTTAGAGGAATGTCTTATGAGGAGAGGTTCGCTGAGCTGAATCTGTTTAGCCTCAAGCAAAGGAGACTATGGGGGGACATGATCCAGGTATATAAGATTCTAACAGGTCGGGATGCTGTTCAGCCAAATGACCATTTCAATATTAATTTAAAATACTAGAACTCGTGGCCATAGTGGAAATTAGCTGGAGAACATTTAAAAATGAATCTGAGGAAGCACTTCAATTCAATTCAATTTTATTTATATAGCGCTTTTAACGACATGCATTGTCACAAAGCACTTTACATTTAACCGGCCAGAACCCCACCAAGCAAGCCTGAGGCGACAGTGGCAAGGAAACTCCCTCTAGCAGGAAGAAACCTTGAGTGGAACCTAGACTCAGAAGGGGACCCCATCCTCCTCTGGGCGACCAAGGAGCATGAAACTGCATTTACATTGACATTCATTAGAGTTCATATAGTTATAAAGTCCCAGTTGGTTTCATGTAGTTATATCCAGGAGTCCAGGTGCGGGTTCACACGGTGTAGTCGGCTCGGTATCAGCTCGAAAAAGAGAAGATGGAGAAGAGTTATTGCCCTACACCTAACCGGCAGGACTAAAGCAACTATGACAGCCTGCCTAAAAGAGTGACCTGGAAGGAAGCACAGGCATGAGGGTTTACAGAGGTTTTGGCGTCAAGCCACCTCCCATCCACAGCTTAAGTGATCGGCGAGAGTGGCAGGACGACAGCACCAATCCCCCCTTTCCCCTTCAATCTCAAATAACTATGAACCTCCAGATTTCCCATTCACCTTAGAAAAGAAGATTTAACTATCCAAAAGACTGGCGAAAGAGGTACATCTTAAGCCTTGACTTAAAAGCAGAGATTGTGTCTGAGTTCCGAACACTAATAGGAAGTTTATTCCATAGCTGTGGTGCTTTATGAGCAAATGCTCTTCCCCCAAAGGTAATGTTCTTTATTCTGGGTACGGATAGAATACCTCCATCTCGTCATCTAAGTGTATGATTCGGAACGCAAATGAGGTCACTCACATACTGCGGTGCAAGACCATTTACAGCTTTATAGGTTAAGAGCAGTGTTTTGTAGTCAACACGAAATCTAACTGGCAGCCAGTGCAGTGAAGATAAAATTGGGGTAATATGATTATATGTTTTAGTTTAACTATTGCTAGTAGCGGTTCAATCAATGCTGGGAGCATCGCTGAATAATTTTGATGGAACAGGGTCTAGCATACAAGTAGATGAATTTGAAGATAAAATTAAGTACATCAGTTCTGACTGGTTAACCAATATTCAATATTCAAAATGTTCTGTTTAATTGAGCATATTTTTGGTCAAAAAGTTTCATAAAGTCGTCACTGGAAAATAACCAGTGGTCTGGTTATTAGTCAGCTTGGACACCATAGTAAATAGGAATCTAGGATTATTTTTGTTTATTTCAATTAGTTCTGATAGATACTAGATGATTTGGCGGCACTAAGAGCCTTTTTGTAGCTACCCATAGCCTCTTTCCATGCTAGTTCGAACACCACTAGTTTAGTATGATGCCACTTACATTCTGTAAGGACATAAAACTTATAGGTCCTGCAGGCCCCAACTCTGATCAGCCTGCATCAGTCTATTTCAGAGCTCCGCTGGCCCAGGCAAGACTGGACTCAACTCGTCAAACCACCCCTTTTAAGGAAGGCAAATGCCTGCCGGCTCCTGAGAGACTGGATAGGAATAACTGGAGCAGCACAGAAAAAGCAAGACCTTTCACCCCCGGAGTGACCAGAGTTCCACAATCAATCCACAGCAACAACAGCTGTCAGCCTCCAGACACAGACACCTTTTCCACTATAAACAGGATAACTCAGCACACATAGATGTTAGGGACAAATACACGCATGTTTGGTCTCGTTTGAATAGGCATGAGACGAGGAGTATTATACTCTCAGATTTAAGGCAGTATAGCTTTTCCTAAGAGAAATACAGAAACTTCGGCTCAACCCACCAAACTGAGAGAGATTCTCTCATGGTAGAACAAGGGAATTACAACCACCCCCTAAAGTGATCTGATTGGCTGGGGACTTGAGAACCAAGGTCAGCAATGCCCCTAAAATTAACCATTGACCGAAATTAGTCAGTCTTCAGAAACATGCCATCACCTGGTCTGGATACTTAAGGAAGGGCTTCAGAAGTAGTCGGGGAGTCACTCTGTAATCAGAGCTCCCGCAGAGAACTGGGTGAAAGTCTATCTGTAGTCAGATACTTTCCACAGAACTTTGTTCACTCTCAGCTGAGGAATGTGATTGTTTAATATTGTATTTGTCCAAATGTATTTACAAGTATGTGTCCACATGTCAATAATTGTATATTGTAGTATTTTTAATAAATGTTGTTTCGATTACTTTATGACTGTCTGATTTGCTAACTTCTTCATAAACTTTCCAGATTGGACTTCTATCCTTATTAGGACTATGGTGGTAAATACTATCTTGCAGCCTCTGGGTTAAATCCCATTTATTTATCCGGGTCCCAAACTTGACTGCCCAAGTTAAGTTAGGTGGATACCAAAACTACACCTCTGGAGTTCGCACACGCTGATGACAGGTACCGGTCTACCCTCTGAGGGGCGTACACACTATGTTCCTAGGCACCGGGCATAGTCCCTGAGACGCTCACATGGTAAGACAATGGGTGGCATCGGCGGAGGCCCAAAGTAAACCTCGTACAACCTTTTTTATTTTTAACTGAGCAATTTTCTCTAGTGGAATTAAGCATAGATGCTAAATAATCCGTAATGCTATCAAGTTCAGCAGAATTCGACATTAGTTTGGTTGAAAACGATAGCTCAGGGAGGTTATCGATAAAGTTACTTGCTGTATTTGACGTGATTGTACGTTTGGCGAGTCGGGGGGCTAATATTTTGAGCAAGGGAAATATTGAACGCAATAAGATGATGGTCAGAGATAATACTGGACTGAGGCAGTAGAGTTGAATACATGATATGAAGACAACTGGATCACAACTGGATCACGGGGGAATCATAAGCAGGGAAGAACACACAGGCAAACAGCAGCAGCAACATTAAAGGCAGGACTGAGAAGCACATTTATACAAGGCTAAGCAGGGAGCAAACTAGAGGCACCTGAAATGAGTAACACAAGGGCAGGAAGGAGAGGTAAAACAAACGCGGAACAGGCATGGCACGTTATACCACACTAGGGAGGAAACGGGAGGTTCAGGAGGGCAGGGTGTGGCAGGGATCCGTTTCAAAATTTAATTTTGGCTTGTACAAACCTTGGTAAAAGCTGCAAAAGATCGATCAACCACTTTCTGAGCTATTGTCTTAACAAACAAAGCATCTGTTGGGGTGGCGGTGTCTGGGGAATACCATGTGTAATACACCTTGTGAAGATTTATATGTAAAACAAAATATTTTTTGATTCTATCACACATATAGAAATTATCCATCCATCCATTTTCCAAACCGCTTATCCTATTGGGTCGCGGGGGGTCCGGAGCCTATCCCAGAATCAATGGGCACGAGGCAGGGAACAACCCAGGATGGGGGGCCAGCCCATCGCAGGGCACACTCACACACCATCCACTCACACACACACACCTACGGGCAATTCAGCAACTCCAATTAGCCCCAGCATGTTTTTGGACTGTGGGGGGAAACCGGAGTACCCAGAGGAAACCCCACAACGACATGGGGAGAACATGCAAACTCCACACACATGTGACCCAGGCGGAGACACGAACCCGGGTCCCAGAGGTGTGAGGCGACAGTGCTAACCACTGCACCACCATGCCGCCCCTTATAGAAATTATTCTAGGTTTAAATAGTAATTTAGCTGAGTAACTAGGCTGAAATTCTAGATAGTTGCAATTTTAAGAATTATTACTATTATTCACAGCTTTTAAGCATGCAGTTGGATGACGGATGGATGGATATTCAGCCACCAGAAATGCCAATTGTTGTTAAGAGGATCAAAGTCTGCAAAGTAGTATGCAGGGTTTAAGGCCAGAACACAGCATACTCTCCGACAGAAAGCATAAAGTTCACTGGGGGAATTTCTGTGGCCACTGCCTGAACAGCATGTGTGGAGAATGTTTATGAGGGTCGAGCCATGCAGAGCTGCTGGCCCTGGCATGTAATGATGAATCACAAATCAGTTAAAAATCGGTGCAAATGCATGAAGATTTAAACCGGCTGATGTGGAAAATGAATCACTATTGTAGGAGTACTTCACAGTACTTTAACAGAAAAACTGGTGTAATATTACATTTGATTTCACAATGTGAGTTTGACGTCAGATGTCACTGCGTATCACGTCGACATCGTACGTCAGTTTTTGGTTTTGAGCGAACGCGAGATGATGAATGAATTTGAAACTGAGGACGGCACAGTGGTTAGTGCTGGCTTCGGTCCAGGGCCCTTTCTGTGTGGAGTTCGCATGCTCTCCCCGTTTTCGCCGGGGACTCCAGGTTCCTCCCACGGTCCAAAAGCATGCAGGATAGGTTGACTGGTGAGTCTAAATTGGCCCTGTAGTTGTGTGAGTGTGTGCGACCTGCGGTGTGTAGGTGACTGCCTGGGCTTGGTTCCTGTCTGCGCCCCTTGTTCCCGGGATAGGCTCCGGTCTCCCCCGCGATCCCAGTTGGGATTAAGTGGTTTCAGAAAATGGATGGATGGACGCACTGCCCGATCTTCAATTGGCGGTGTGGCAGCATATTAGCTTTCCGGTAATCACAAACGAGGAGGAAACAGCGAGAAAAGCACAGACAAGACATAAACTGCATGCAAACATTGTAATAGACTGATAACATACACAAACAGGTCCACTGGCACCACCGTGAGCTGAGTGAAGATTATTAAAAGGGCAAAGCACGCTAAAAAGCTGCACATGCAAACCTTAGCTTATTTATTTGATTTATTTTTTTTTATTTACTTATTTTGATTTGGGATTTTTTTCAACAGTATTTTATTCAAATTCAGTTGCACTGTTCACAACAGTGTCAACAGTTCAGAAAGATAAATATAAGAATATTTTTGAATATATTTGTCTGCAGCTCATTCTGCAAAAAATGAGAAAATTGAACTCAGAATCGTGAATCGTATCAAATGGTGAGTTGAATGTATCGTTACATCCCTAGTTCTTACAGTAGTACTATGGTATGGTGGAGCCACATGACAGGAAGGCAGTACATTGCGAAGTCTGTTAAGAACATCATTCGCACTGAACTGCCCTCCATTGACCAGCTGTACTTTAACTGCCACAGTAACAAGGTTCAGTCTATAATCCAGGACTCTGACCACCATCCACAAACACTGACTAGCAGATTCATGAACAGCTTCATTCGCCAAACAATTCAAACCTGCAGCTTTTGCATCCCCTGTAACAGTCATTTCCACGGCAGCTGCACTGTACAGCTGTTACTGCACTTTATCCACCACTGACCACGTATCATCCAGTTTTGTCCTGCTTTGTATCGCACTGTTTCTGCACCATGTTGTCTTGTACTCCCTTGTGTTGTTATGCACCATCTGTGTTGTTCTGAGCAGTGCCATGATGCAATATTACAAAAAGATCTTGAGGAAATGCAGAGTTCTGGAGGAGATTCTCACAGATCATGGCATGTGTTTATACTGAAGAAACTGTACAAATTGCTAGACATAAAACACAGGACTGGCAACTGTGGTACGTTTTAACACCTTGATAAAAAACTTAAAATCCATAGTAAGTAGGACAACCTCATAGAACCTTTACTAGTCATTGTTCAGAAGATTAACACGGATTAAAAACCATTACTATGAAAGCACGCTAATCAGTTAAGTTGATTATGTGGAGAGAGAGAAAAAAAACTGTCTTTGAAAAAGATCAACCATAGAACGAAGCTGCAGCATTGACACCCCCTAGTGGTGATTTGAAGATAGTTCTGTCTGTAGCAGCTAAGCAGTAGATTTGGCGTCAGGTGCCATGACAAACTCAGTGCTGCTCGGTTTGAACGGCAGAAGCACAAAAATAAAGGGGGCATCTACTGCACGCCCCCCACCCTTGAAAATGGTACAAATTATCATGCAACAGTTTTCTTAAGTAAGTCTTTTTGGGCGTCTGCAGAAACCTCCACGATGCGATTGCCCTGATTAAGAAGTGCGCAGCGGATACAATTTGGGATGCATCGTTCATCCGATTTATTAATATATAATTATTAGTATGTCTATATTATTTTAGGAACGTTACTTGACGAATATTTTTCATTGAGATTGATTCCCCGTTTAAAATTTTGGTGACACTTCATATTTTTTAAGAGAGACAGACAATTTGACGCATGCAATTTGCAGAAATATGTTGTGCCGCTATAAAGTACACAGGCAGCATGACAAACATAAGTACTCACTGAAGCCACGACATACGCCCGGCTGGCCCCAGCGGTACCCCTAAGAAGAAGGCTTTTTTCACAACCCACGACCATCACGAGGGCAAAAAAAACTGAATAGCCTAGAATTTAGTTAATTACAAGGCACATATTTATTGGAGCAAGAGCTCTAACATAAAACTACCTTGTAATTATAAAGTATTATGGCTGTGAACAATGTACAAACAGGCACAGAAAGTAAAATACTCCAAAAATGCAAAGAACCTAAATATTTTTGTTTCCACCGATTCACTCTTGATGTGTTAGGAGTCACAGTTCAGTAGCCTATTCTTTAGTATCTGCATTTAAGACCACCAACTGCTCTTTCTCCTCCTTCGCTCGTCGGCTCAGAGTATTGGACTTGGTAAGTAATGTTGCCCTTTTGGTTCCAGCAGCACTCTCTGCTTCCTCTGCCATGTGCTCAGCATCCTTTTGTAAACTCTCACATACACTTTCCAGTGAGACTCTCTTCCTCTTGAGTTCCTCAAGTTTTCTTTTTTGCTTTTCGCTCATCTTTCACCTTTGGTCAGAGGCGCTTTGGTTGCTCCCCCACACACTCTGACATGGTCGCATATAAGCCTCTGTGCAACAACTGTTTCCTCTGATAAGTTGCAGGTCTCCACCTCTATTCGTTCCACTTCGGCTTGCCCATAGGACAGCAGCAGCAAGTTCTTGCAGAACATCCAGAGGTCAGGATAAGGCCCACTAACTTTTTGATGTAAAAAGACATCAACTTTGGATGGTGCTGAAGGAATGAAGGATATAAAATCCAAGCCTTTTGCCTCATTGTGCAGGTGATTATCAGACTGCTGGGATATTGCATCACCTGTAATTACATTAATTACAGTAGATTAGATGCAGATCAACAATGTCAATACACAGAATCACATGTAGAATAGGAAAGTGATTTATAACCCAATTTTCCTATGATACCATAAATGTGCAATCATTTTAATTTAATCTTGAGATATCTCTAGGCTCATCAAAGAAAATATAACTGGGCTGATGCTTCTTTTCAAACACCAAGAGTCGGTCTTCTAAATACTGCTAAAATCTACGTGTTAACACTATTCAGTTCAGGGACGGATTATGGGTTGTGTGGGCCCCTGGGTAAAACGTTCGCGAGGCCCCCCCCCACCACCACCACCTGCACCACCACCACAACCACCACAAGTCAAGGGCCCTTGGCAGCCAAACACCCTCCCTATAGGGTCAGGGGACCTTGTAGGCAGAGGATCAAAGAATGTAGGCCCTCTAAAATAGACAAACGAAAATACATTGCTGATAAGCGTTGCAAATTGTTTTGGGCTTGGGGCCCACGGGCCCCCTGCACCCCAAGGGCCCCTGGGCAGCGGCCCCGCTAACCCGGTTTGTAATCCGTCCCTGATTCAGTTAGATGTGAAAAAAGAAAAGCATAATTTAAAAATAATATTCTGAACTATCCTATTCTTATCCTATGATTTACCAGCAGATATCCTGCCTGCCAACCGATTCTCCTGCGCAAACTTCTGCATGAGATTTCTCCTTTTCTGCTGGCAGTTATTGTCACGATCGGGTACGGGTGAAGCGGCGATCGTGCGGGCAAGCAGGCAAGCAGGAAGCAGGAATACGGGGCAAACGGGAGTTTAATACGAGGACAGGGACCGGGAAACAGCTCACGCTTACGAACATCAGACATTAATGACAGACAAAGCAAACTGGGGAGACCAGGACTTAAATACACAGAACAAGGCAGCAGGAAACAAGACACGACTGGGCAGGATCAGGAAATCACACGTGGGTAATTAGGGGGCGTGGCACACACGAGGAGCGGACGAGCCGGGCATGACAGAACCCCCCCCCAAAGGCGCGCTACACCGGGCGCGCCAAGGAAGGGGGCGACGGACGGGACGAGGCAGAACAGGACCTGGAAAACAAGAACAGAATTAACGCACGACGGGAAACAGGACCGAAGCACAAAACAAAGCCAGGGACAAGACGTGCGACAAGAGCTGACAAAGGGATGGGAAGGCAGACAGACAGATCAGGAAGGGAGAAACAGAGGGAACAGGCGGAACACAAGGAGCGGGAGTGACGGGAGGGAACGACGGGAAACCAGGAATGGAGAAAGGAGGAAAGACAGGAGGAGGAGCAAACAAAGGAGGGACCAGGGCAGGAGAGAAGGGAGAGAAGGCGGGGGAACAAAGGGGAGCCCGTGGGAGCCCCAGCGGGCGACGGGCGGCAGCCGGAGGGGCCGCAGGCGGCCGGGAGGCCGGAGCCGGAGGGGACCGAGAAGGGGCAGAGGAGACAGGGCGAGGGACCCGCGGAGGGGCCAGGGAGGGAGCAGGAGGGAGCACCAGGGAAGGGGACGAGGGAGCTGGAAGGGGCCAGGGCGAAGGCACGGAGGAGGGGGGAGCCGCAGCAGGCGGCGATGTCCGGGGGAGGGCCGGAGGTAGGGGCCCCGCAGGCGACCGACCAGGACCCGGAGAGGGGAGCGAGGCAGGGCGACGAGGCACCGGAGAGGGACCCGCAGGCGCCAACCGAGCCCCAGCGCAGGCGAGGCAGGGCGAGCCAGGGGGCAGGGCGGGCGGGACCCCAGCCCTGCGTCTGTGTCCCCTCCCTTTACGGGACACAGACCCCAGGTCGGGGTCGAATTCGCCGGGGTGAGAGAGACAAAGTCACTGGAGGAGAAGGGACAGGAGCTGGAGCTGCTGCAGGCGGAGGGGGCGCCTCTGGAGCGCGGTCAGGGACTGGAGCGCGGTCAGGGACTGGAGCGCGGTCAGCTGGCCCGGGAGCCGCTGGAGCGCGGTCAGGACTTGGAGCGCGGTCAGGGGGCGCCTGCCCTGGAGCTGCAGCAGGCGGCTGCAGTGGGGGCGCCTGCCCTGGAGCTGCAGCAGGCGGCTGCAGAGGGGGCGCCTGCCCTGGAGCTGCAGCAGGCGGCTGCAGAGGGGGCGCCTCTGCAGGAACTGGAGCGCGGTAAGGAACTGGAGCGCGGTCAGGAACTGGAGCGCGGTCAGGAACTGGAGCGCGGTCAGGAACTGGAGCGCGGTCAGGAACTGGAGGTGGCTGCAGTGGGGGCGCCTGCCCGGGAGCTGCAGCACGGTCAGGAACTGGAGGTGGCTGCAGTGGGGGCGCCGGCCCGGGAGCTGCAGCAGGCGGCTGCAGAGGGGGCGCCTCTGCAGGAACTGGAGCGCGGTCAGGAACTGGAGCGCGGTCAGGAACAGGAGCTGGCTGCAGAGGGGGCGCCTGCCCGGGAGCTGCAGCAGGCGGCTGCAGAGGGGGCGCCTGCCCGGGAGCTGCAGCAGGCGGCTGCAGAGGGGGCGCCTGCCCGGGAGCTGCAGCAGGCGGCTGTAGAGGGGGCGCCTGCCCGGGAGCTGCAGCAGGCGGCTGCAGAGGGGGCGCCTCTGCAGGAACTGGAGCGCGGTCAGGAACTGGAACGCGGTCAGGAACAGGAACGCGGTCAGGAACAGGAGCTGGCTGCAGTGGGGGCGCCTGCCCTGGAGCTGCAGGTGGCTGCAGTGGGGGCGCCTGCCCTGGAGCTGCAGGTGGCTGCAGTGGGGGCGCCTGCCCTGGAGCTGCAGGTGGCTGCAGTGGGGGCGCCTGCCCTGAAGCTGCAGGTGGCTGCAGTGGGGGCGCCTGCCCTGGAGCTGCAGGTGGCTGCAGTGGGGGCAGCGAAGGCGGCTGCGCAGGCGGCGGCGGCTGCACGGGAGCGGGGTCCGCCGGCAATGGCGGCTGCACGGGAGCGGGGTCCGCCGGCAATGGCGGCTGCACGGGAGCGGGGTCCGCCGGCAATGGCGGCTGCACGGGAGCGGGGTCCGCCGGCAATGGCGGCTGCACGGGAGCGGGGACTGCAGCCCTCTGGAGCAGTAAGAGCTGCCGCACGTCCTCTGCCATACTCACCAGCTCCTCGGGGTCGGAAGCGGGAGTAAATGCTGCAAAGCTCCTCTGGAGTCGCTCCGCTAGCCCCGCTACCTCCGGACTTACTGGAGGGACCAGTTCCCCCCAGATCCTCCAGAACAACCCCTGGAGGGCAAAGAACTGGGAGGCGCAGTTCACCGGCTTCCCTAAGTGAGGCGCGGGCAGCGCCTCCGGGGTAGTTACTGCAGGGGGAGAGAGCTGTGTGTCCGTGGGCGTTAACGGAGGGAGCTCCTCGGGACAGGCAATCGCCGGTCTCCTCCTCCTTCTCCGGCGCCCAGCGGCGGCGAGAGGTGGTGCGATGTCCTGAAAAACAGGCGGTGAAAGGATCGGCTCCGGGTAAGGGTAGAGGAAGGGCTCCTCGTCCTCATCCTCACTGGAGAGCCAGTACTTCCACACGGGATCGGGGTAGTGTGTGGTCAGCTTCCGGGCTGGAGGTAGAGCGGGTACTTCCCTCTCATTCTCCTCCGAAGTGATCCATAGCCGGGAGAGCGAACAGGCTCCCAGGCGGATCGTCTCCTCCGGTCCTCTCCTCCTTCTCCGGGGGCCTTTCCTTTTGTGGTCTGTCATTCTGTCACGATCGGGTACGGGTGAAGCGGCGATCGTGCGGGCAAGCAGGCAAGCAGGAAGCAGGAATACGGGGCAAACGGGAGTTTAATACGAGGACAGGGACCGGGAAACAGCTCACGCTTACGAACATCAGACATTAATGACAGACAAAGCAAACTGGGGAGACCAGGACTTAAATACACAGAACAAGGCAGCAGGAAACAAGACACGACTGGGCAGGATCAGGAAATCACACGTGGGTAATTAGGGGGCGTGGCACACACGAGGAGCGGACGAGCCGGGCATGACAGTTATCTGGCTGGTGTGCATTTTGTTTGGGTCCAAGCACGTCATCTCATGTACAATCGAGTACTTCAGAGGGCATTTATCCAAGGCCTTTTTGCACATTTTTGAGAGCACAATCTGGCAATTTTTTTTAATCTGAAGGACACCAAGGTCACTTCCACTGCCTTTGGCTCCTGACTGTCTCTGACAAAAAGATGGTTTGTCAAATTTCCAGAATCTTTCTGCACACTCAGCCCAAGGTTAACACTACCTCAGCTGTACATATCAAACCAGCTCAAACTCCATGTTATTCACATATTTTTTACTTCACAATTGTTTGATACATTTGACTCCATGTTATTCACATATTTTTTACTTCACAATTGTTTGATACATTTGTATGTAAAGATACCAGTGAATTCACAGAAGTCCCACCTTGATGACAGCCATTCCTATATCCACCTCCTTTGGACTGAGCCAGAGTTTTTGCCTGTACAACAGCTGTACATGTTGCTACACAACACTTAAACATTCTATTTCCTCAATGAACTATTTTTTTTGCAGCAAAAGCCATGAAGCAGCAATAAAATCTTTAAAATATGCTTACCAATAAATATGGTTCTCCCATTTAAACACATGTAAAGATAAACCATGGATATTTAAAAATCATGGGTTCGTTAATGAGTTTAAATGTTATTGAATGGCTTACCTTAAACTTCTCCAGTAAGTCTTCAGCGGTGGAGTGGCTCATGTACTGTGATCCCAGAACCAGGACTGCACTCGAGAGCCATTCTCATAATTCACCCAATACCTGACATGCACATCCAGTTGTTTTCTTTTGATGGTCCTGTTCATACTTACGTCAAACATGACAACGAAGCTCCCTTTTAATATATGGAGCGAGTCCAAATCGCGCAAGAAAAGCGGTTTTATCTTTACCACAAGTGACCCTGCGAGTCAGGGAACATCACCCTGGAGACGGTGTGAATGTCATCATTGGACGTATAGGAGTGATGTCGGCAAACCGTTTGCAAAGCCCATAGCACTTCTGCTTTCAGTGTGGGTTGAGGAGGATGTACTGAAGGCATTATTTGTCATGGGATCCGGAGACACTGCCAAAACGGGTGTAGGCCTATCTTTAGAGGTTGTACTTATCTCCACTGAATAAACATAAATCTGGGCTTATTCTATACTGAACAAAAATATAAACGCAACACTCTTGTTTCTGCTCCCATTTTTCATGAGATGGACTTAAAGACCTACAATTCATTCCAGATACACAATATTACCATTTCTCTCAAACATTTCTCACAAATCAGTCTAAATGTGTGATAGTGAGCACTTCTGCTTTGCTGAGATAATCCATCCCACCTCACAGGTGTGCCACATCAAGATGCTGATCTGACATCATGGGTAGTGCACAGGTGTACCTTATACTGCCCACAATAAAAGGCCACCCTGGAATGTGCAGTTTTTTGCTTTATTGGGGGTCTGGGGACTCAGAACCGGTCAGTATCTGGTGTGACCACCATTTGCCTCATGCAATGCAACACATCTTCTTCGCATAGAGTTTATCAGATTGTCAATTGTGGCCTGTGGAATGTTGGTCCACTCCTCTTCAATGGCTGTGCGAAGTTGTTGGATATTAGTGGGAACTGGTACACGCTGTCGTATACGCCGGTCAAGCACATCCCAAACATGCTCAACGGGTGACATGTCCGGTGAGTATGCTGGCCATGCAAGAACTGGGACATTTTCAGCTTCCAAGAACTGTGTACAGATCCTTGCAACATGGGGCCGTGCATTATCTGTCTGAGTGGCTGGTCTCAGACGATCTTGGAGGTGAACCTGCTGGATGTGGAGGTCCTGGGCTGGTGTGGTTACACGTGGTCTGCGGTTGTGAGGCCGGTTGGATGTACTGCCATATTCTCTGAAACGCCTTTGGAGACGGCTTATGGTTGAGAAATGAACATTCAATGCACGAGCAACAGATCTGGTTGACATTCCTGCTGTCAGCATGCCAATTGCACGCTCCCTCAATGCTTGTGGCATCTGTGGCATTTTGCTGTGAGACAAAACTGCACATTCCAGGGTGGCCTTTTATTGTGGGCAGTATAAGGTACACCTGTGCACTACCCATGATGTCAGATCAGCATCTTGATGTGGCACACCTGTGAGGTGGGATGGATTATCTCAGCAAAGCAGAAGTGCTCACTATCACACATTTAGACTGATTTGTGAGAAATGTTTGAGAGAAATGGTAATATTGTGTATCTGGAATGAATTGTAGATCTTTAAGTCCATCTCATGAAAAATGGGAGCAAAAACAAAAGTGTTGCGTTTATATTTTTGTTCAGTGTACATTGATTTACAGAATCAAATTTAAAAAACAAAAATACACTGATTTTATACAGATTACTAACTTTTGGGGATCACAATACAAATCTAAATATTTTAGACAAGTTACTTATCTGCTTATTGAATGGTGGGCGAAAAAAATATCTGTATAGTGTCCATTATCTAAAACCCCGCAATGACGTAGTTTGTGTTGTTCTTAAAATAATATTAACTTAAACGGTCAATCTGATTTTCTGGAGGAAAAATAATAGTTTTGATGAATCAACAGCTTGGGAAAATAGTCGCTAGATTAATTCAAAGAAAAATTGTCTGTAGTTGCACCTCAACAGTATAACCAGTGATAATACTATATAAATAAAATTAAAGTAATGGCACCAGCATAGACAGACACAGTAACAGTACAGAATGAGGTAACAGTGGCAGTGTGAGGAAATGTCAGCGTCACTGGCTGGTTAACAGCAATGGGGAGGAAACTTGTCTCTAAATCTGGAAATGCTTGTGCAGATGGATGGATGGAAGGTGAAAAGTGACAGTGCTGGGTGGCTAGAGTCTCTCAAGGTGCTGCTTGCTTTTCTGAGGCAGCACCTGAAGACGATGCCTTTGACCGCCAGAAGCTGTGTGCCCGAGGAACTGGAAGCTGTTGAAGCCTCTACAGCATCCTCTGCGATGTAGATAGGACTTTGGGGAGTCATCCGTTTGCGAAAGTCCAGGATCAGCTCCTTGGTTTCTCTAGCGTTGAGGGTGATGTTGTTATACATGGTGAAGAGCTGGGCCTACAAATCCCAGCATTCAAGAGGTGAAAATACAGACTTAGAGGGAATTTGGGAAAAGTGAAAAAATCCTCTTTACTCGTGTCTGTATAAATCTCACCAAGCGTAACTTTGCAGATTAAAGACTGGCTGAGAGTGTAAATGTAAACGCTGATAAGGAGTCAGGAACAAAGTGCTCATGTAGTGCACACCTGGGTCCAGAGGGCCCTTGTTCAGATGGAAAACTGAACAGGCATCTTTTGTGCTAAATGACAGCCGGTGCTGCTCAAGATGATGGACACTATGGGGAAATTAAAAAAAAAAGAGTTTTGAATGAAAAGACACACAAGAGTAACAGTGCAGCCTTGGTCACGTCTCCCCAGCTCATGACTGGACCAGGCTCCACATTGACCCCAAAACTGGCTTTACACACAGGAAACTCACTGAAACTCAACACAACATTGTCCTGATCTTGCCTGGGGAGTTTCACCTGGTTACTGAGATGACCGGCAGCACAGACAGTCTTACCAGCAACAGATATGCTATTAAGGGGTGCGAAGCGTCTGCTGCCAGCACATGGCTTTATATCTGTCGGCTGCATTTGCGCTGCTCCTCCCTCCTATAAAGAGGACAGTTGAACAGCAGTGTGAAGAAAGGGCACAGAAGCAGAAGTCAGTGGAAAAAGCCCCATTACTAACCCTAAGCCCAACTTACTGCAAACAGCCCACTGTATTTCATATGTCTGCTTCATATTTTCCATTTAATTGCCATAATCTCTGGCAGTCAGTGACAAAAGTTATTTACCCTTAAACAGTACTGAGATTGAGTAGAGTGAGGTACTTAAGCGGTATTATGGAAGAATAAAAGCTGAGTCCCATGTCCAGGCGAGATGCGTAGCTGACAGGCTGATGAATGTTTCAAACTCTTACCTCCACCGTACTGACAGGAACGGCGAGCTGCTGTGGCATCATGGCATTAAACTTCTGTTTCTCCAGGGAAGAAAACAACCAAGACCAACCTTAATAATCCACACACTTTGAAGACTGACATAAATGGTAAATATGAGACGTAAATATCATCCAACACTACCAGGTACTCAGTGAATACTCAGTCATGCAGAAATATAATCTAAAGTTATAATTATGGGGACACGTGGCTGTCCACTGCAGGTGACAATGTCCTAAACTCTTTCATACTTAAAGAACACATACAGTTATTACTTTGTAAGGATGCATAAAACTCCAGTTCAGTAAATTTATGGAATATATACTGCAGCAACTACTTTATAGTCATTTATTAAGTAACTGACTTATTTCTTCCCTGCGGGAACTTGTAATTATGCTGAAATAAAAATGTAACTTAACAGCGTTAAAAAGAACTCAGGAAACCAGTCCAAAATGCTTTAGTTTGACATGTGATCAAAATTCAAACTAAATTTCATAGAGTAAACTAATACATGATAGCATCCATGCAAAAGATCAACGGCAGAACAGGGGCTCTTAAGGCAGACTGCATTAAAAAGGAATTAATCATCTCTCTCAATTTAAATTTGGGATAATAATTCTCTTCAGAAGCCTCCATAGAATAGTGCATCCATCCCCTCACTTATGTGTAGAGACGTATCCTAAGGCTCTGGCAACAACATTCAGGTCAACAGCATCAAAAATTTCACAGCTAGTTTTAAAACTTGTTTTTCACTTTACGTTACAGCAAGTTAGTTAATATTAAATTATTGCAACGTGCAGATTAATAGTCAGAAAAGGTTTTTGAAATTTACATAATGATAAATGAGAACTATATTTGATTACTAATTACTGTTGACTAATTTCCTGTCTGGACTTTTCCCCCTTCATTGTTAAAAGTCATTATATGTCTGGGTGCCAGTCAGTGGAAGCACACAGACACCTGGCCTATTCATTCAGCACCAGCCCATCAAGTAGAGAATTCAGCACCACGGACAGTGACCTGTGTTACTATGACATCAGGTCATTGGCTCTAAATATTTTTCTAGAAATAACTAAATGGCTCTATTGTAGAAATTTCCAGCCAGAGACTGGGTTCCTATATGAAGAGAATATTATTATTCAGACAAAGAAAATAAACTACAGAAAACTAGCTCTGCATGTCATCTCCCCTTTACTCCTTAAGCAGGGCACACGCACATCAACAAGTACCAATGCAGCAAATACAGATGAACAATTTCACAGCTTCAGAAGAAGTCAGATTTCTGTGTAATTCAGAGATTGTCAAAGACTTCTGATAGAACATTTTCTGCACTTGAGTCTAATTTCAAGATAAATTGCACCTGGGTCTATTAAAACAAGGTGATGCTGCCTGACCTACCAACCAAGGCTGGGGAGGAAACGTAGGAATACAAGGAAAGCAAGGAAGAAAAGCAGCCACCCTATCTCATGGTCACGGACACAAACATCAGGGAGTGTTATGAAGAAGACACCACACTTAGGACCATTGGTTTTACGCAGTGAATTACACCAGAGAGAGTTTTTACATTCTAGCTGTGTTATGTAACATTCCTCAGCCTTCAGCTTTTTTCCCCACACAATGCAGGACATGCAGGGGTGCCAAACAAAACAGTGGAGCTGCAGTGTAGCCAATTATTTCTTTCAGTAGTTTTAAGATGGTTTGTGAGGTTGTGTGTTAGAGATGGCGGTGAGCAACACTGAGGCATCTCAGGGAACCATGTTGCCCATATTAAAAAACATGCACGCATGCAACTCAGGCAATCCAGCATTTCTTATTTCAGTTACGTATGACACTGCATGTTGCGGTTTTACATGTTCACTACAAGTCAGTGGTTTTTTCCTTGTATGATTATGGCCACATTCACACCAAAAACACACTAGACATACTGTACAAGGCACTCAAGGGAAAAATTCTCAGAACACAAAGTGAATGTATCAACCGAAGAAGGATTTTTCCTTTTCGGAATATTCATTTTTTTCCATGTGGAACCACTGTCCATGATTCAATTGAGTGCATTCAAAGAATGATACATCAAAACTAATAGTGACAAAATATTCATTTAATATGCATTGTACATGAATGTAGGACTTAGATGTTGATGAATTTCTCATCAGTGAAGGGCATATACACTTAAGGGGTATTATGAAAAAAAAAGTTGAGAACCCAGAAGTAACTATCCGATTAAAGATGTAATCTGGTACATGTGCAGACCAGTGATGGATATGTAAATGATTCAAATTGCAAGGAGTTGGCATGTTTAATCACCAGACACAGGATGCCTCGTAGTCACATTAGACAGTGTTAACGGCACTTGACGGAGTTTGATAGGGTTGCATTGCGGGTTTACATGAAGCCAGGTGGTCATGTGCTGCAATTGCATGTGGGCCATGCGGATATCACAGTGGCCTGATATTGAAACCAATGGGCACGTGAGGCATCCACACACGTCGTGAAGTTTCTGGTCATCCAAGACAGACCACGCCAAGGAAGGATCGTCGGATTGTGCTCCAAGCATCACAGATCCCCATGACACCTGCGCCTGATATATGGACACAGCTACTGGACTCTCTACAACACCCTATATCATCGTGTCGCGATGACTGGCATCAGCTGGACTACGGGTTCACCGTCCCATGCATAGGCTGCCGTTCACAATAGCACAGAAACGGTTGCGTTTGGAGTGGTGTAGTCACTGGGAGGCATGGACTGATGGACTGATGACGACTGGCGTCCTACCATGTTCAGCGATACATCTCAGTTCTGCAGTACCACAGATGACCGTCATGTGCGTATGGTGGCGCTGCAGGGAGAGGAGCAATCCTGCCAATGCTGTGGAGTGACACACCACACTCTGACGGCACAGTGGTACACCAGTGACATCCTAGTAGTATCCGGGCCCAGGGGTGTGCTATACCCTACTGACATGGGACCAGCAGTGTGACCATACCGCCAACTCCGTGGTCCGTTTGATCTGATGATTATAATCATCGCGATACAGTCACATGCCCTTTCATCACATGCAGATTTCATTTTCACAACTTAGTCTGTTGCCCTTCACTTTTTTGCCACTGAGTTTGTGTTTTGACACTAAGTTGATGGGAATTGATTATTTAAGCGTCATCTAAAGAGCTTATATTAATTGGGTAAATTGCATAAGACTCACATGGTATTTTGAAAAGATTCCCATATGCGCTGATTAGCTGGGGTTGATCCAAGCAGCTGTGCACTTTTCTCCTGTAACATAAAAGTTTGCTTTTAGGACAGAAAACAAGGTTAAGACCATATTATGTAGTTTACATCTATCAAAATAAAACCAAAGTCACTGTTACCAAAAGAGTAACCATGTGTTATCAAATTTCCTAACATTTTGCTTCATCTTACTTTGGATGCCCATGGTTAGGAGAGAAGCAGAAATCTGCTCAATCATAAGAAAGACTTTTATTGCTACAGGGAGTGAGATCTTGTTGCAGGTGACAAGGCAGGATAGAGTGTGTTTAGAAAAATAATGAAGAGGGAATGTGAGTGTGAGCTATCGTGGCATCTGTGTATAACCCAATATGGCGGCATCCTTCTGAATGTAAATAACATAGCCGGCTTAATTAGCTTAATCAAGCGTAATTGAACTAAGGAAAATTTAGCAATATACTTTCCCTGCTTGGTGTGATAAATACAGCAGCAGCTGCTGGTGGACGGGCTACAAACAGACATCAAGAAGAAATCCCACCTCACAGCCATTTACTGTACCAAACCCCTTAATGTAACTTGTAAAGATGTAGGTATTGGCGTATTCACACATTCATTTGCAGTGTCCACTTCCTGTCCAGTAAATTTGGCAGGACGGAATTTGAATAACCTATAGGTCTGACTCATGTATGCGGCTGAAGGAGTAAAGATAGAATGGGTGAAGAATCCTGTTATACAGTCCTAGTAGACCGAGAACCACCTGATTGCTACTGTAGTTGGAATCAAGGGCTGAGCTGCATGGTGGCCTGGGGGACAATCATGAAAACACAGACCCACTGATATCCTCAAAACCCACAATCAAAAGGGGAGTCAGGCACGGTGGCCAACCACTTGGCCCGTTAAGCCACATGGTGGCCCGATGAGCAGGCAAACACACTATGGGCTAAGGGGTACAAGACAGAGGAGAGAATAGGATGGCCAGTGACATGTGAACAGGACAAGGCAGGGATGGATTCTGACATAGGTACCATACTACTTTGTTTAAATATGCCCAAGTGCATAGAATGTTTTAGTGCAAGTCTTAGACAATGGTATCTCTGAATGACACCGCAGTCTGACTCTTCCTGAAGGCCCTGAGAAGTTGTTTGTATGCACTTGCTGCCTTGACACTTGCTGATGTGCGTGTGCTCTGCTTGAGCAGTAAAGGGGAGATCACATGCAGAGATGATTT
The DNA here is from genome assembly GCF_023856365.1 of Brienomyrus brachyistius. NCBI lineage: Eukaryota > Metazoa > Chordata > Actinopteri > Osteoglossiformes > Mormyridae > Brienomyrus > Brienomyrus brachyistius. Next base: position 28,027 of record NW_026042675.1, read on the forward strand.
TCTGTAGCTTCTCAGTCCGAGTAAAAATAAAATCTTCTCGTTATATAGGAACCAAGTCTCTGGCTGGAAATTTCTACAACAGAGCCATTTAGTCATTTATAGAAATATACAGAGCCAATGAAGGAACCAGATGTCACAGCACAGTAACACAGGTCACTGTCCGTGGAACTGAATGAATAGGATAACCGGCCAATGTGTTTGTGTGCTTACACTGATTATATGTCAGGGGGGAAAATATTTATATCATTGTTGCGATGAACGTCATTCCAGCAAGTGGTTACGTCGTTCACGCAAGTGGTCATGCGGAACCAAAGTTTACTCACCTGTGTGCACCCGAGGGGAAGGCATTAACGGACGCACCTGCTCTTTATTTTGGATAAAGTCGGCAAAACGCATTGGTAGCGCGACAAGCAAAGGGTCAAATCTACACCAAGTGCTTCTGGAACTGTGCTGCGATTGTGTACTGAAAAGTAGACTCTGAACGGACAGCCGGTAAGACCATGAACCATGCGTGTTGGACTTTGTTGCAAATGTTATTTGTAGCAAGCACTACCTGTTGCGAGTGGGGTTTATTTCTTAATGGGGTGCGCTAATGAGGCATTGAGGCGCTGGTGCTGGCTTGTAACATTATATGAGTTGTGGTATTTGACTGTATTAGGAATAAATGGTGTGCTGTAAGTGTCTTAATGACAATATGTGGAATGCTGTTTTATTGATTCAGATGTTTGCATTAATGCGGTTTAAAAGGGGGGGTTCTATTTTTAGTTTATCTAAAAGTTAAATATTAAATTGCTAAAAAGAAAAAAAAAAGTATTAAGGGTGAACTTTCCTTTTAATAATTCATATGGGCAGAAGTGTTAAACCTATTGTTCGATTGTCTAATTGGTTAGCTTTTCATTGCAATTTATTGCGTTGAGTAACTCATTTATGTGTTTCCCCAGTGGTTTGATCTTAAACTTTGATGTTTGGAGGAATTTTATTCAGAACAAGTTATGTATAATTGTGTGGAAATTTGAAGCTGAGATTGGTCATTCATTGTATATTTTGTGTGTATATATATATATATATATATATATATATATATATATATATATATATATATATGCATTTAAAGTAAAATTTTGTGTTTGCTCATAAGATACATTGGTGAAAGTTGGTGTTTTGTGGTTTAAGGTTTTTCACCTGTAAATGCCTGGCTTGAGGAAAGCGAAGATAAAATAAAAAGGGATAAAGAGTCCAAAAAGAAGGCCTGGTTATTCTGAGTGAAATCCAGTTATATGTTCAGTTTTGGTACATCTCTATCAAGTGAGGGGTAAAGCACAGTAAGAATTGTGATCACTTGACAATCATTGAGGGGAAAAATGTAAAAATATATACAGTAAGGACAATATAATCGTAATTTAATGTATCCCTTCTGCTCTTTAAAAAGCACAATGTCTGACTGACAAATATGTCTATTATTAGCACATTTTAATAATTTAATTAATATTAAGCAGTACACCTATTTCCTGTAATCACTCTGCGTTAAAGCAATTTTTAAAACTAGCTGTGAACTGGATGCTGTTCTGACTGTTGTTGCCATGGTGCCTTATTTACTTTCAAATCGCATTGTCCACAACCTGATCAAAGGACCAAACTTTAAAATCAGTGCAGGGTAGTGTCGCAAGTAGTGATGCTTAGGCTTTAACCTATGTCCTGGAAAGAAAGAAAATCTACAAGCAAGATATTCTTGGATAAGAACGTCAAGGTATGCAACCTCTGGCAATAAAATTTTCTGTGCACAAATCAGCTCCACAATGTCTTTTAGCTGAAGGGTCAACTGCCAATCATCATCTGTGGGCTCTTTCACCTTGTCACACATGATCACAGGAAGAAGTCTTAGAAAATTCCAGTTCTGAACAGCCTGACCATAAAGCTTTACTCCATTGGAGTTTACTGCACATGGCTTACTCAACACATCAGAGCCACTGTACTTAAATTTCTTAATGCGTCTATTCAGAATTGAATAAGTGAACCACTTTTTTTGCTTGATGAAGTACTTCAGGTAAAGGGCTAAATCATAGGAAAGGATACCCTCAAAAATGTCATGGCCTAAACAAGGTGGCAGGCCAGGCATACAAACATCGAAGTAATTCAATGAATTAAAACTCAGATATTATACCTTCAACGTTTTGTTGTTCCTCAGACTGTAAAATGCATTTGGATCTGTTTGAAAATCTGTTCGGGTTGTCCGGCAATACCTGCAGAAATATTCAGAAAAACTAAAATTTTCTGTAAATCCACCGATATTATGAGACCCCAAATTGTCCCCTGCAATGCACAAAACAGTCCCTTTAACTTTTTCCTCTGCCACCGTTATTCCATTGTCTTCCAGGTCTTTTAAGTCTGCAATGAGCCTTGAGAAAACTTTGTCATGGCCAAAGTGTTTGAAGTCTTTTTCCTGACACAGCATTACAAGTGACATGTGGTCTGTACTTGATGAGGTGGTAAATTAGCCAGAGACAAATATACAGCTACTACTTTGTGCTGCTTTTTGCTGAACCTAATGGGTTCACCGCCTCAAAAGAATCTTGATATAGAATTAGTTTTAGACATGATGGGTTTTGAGAAAAGAACTCATTGTTTTTATATACCTGACCATCACTGACATCACAAAGCACATCAGTGTATGGTACGTATGTACCCTGTGCAGCACAATTCTGCCATAAGTCTGACTCCAGTAAATGTCTCAAAGTGTCTTTCAATGGAACATAGTAGGCAAACCTCTGTGACCTTGTTTCATCCCTTCCTAAGTACAACTTTACAGGTTCTGTGTATCTAAACATCTGTTTAAAAGCCCTAGTTCTTGAAAAATTGGTTCTCATTGGTCCTTCATGACTAATGGTGAAAAGGTCAGATTCCTTCACAACATCACATATACTACCAATAACCTCATCTGTTAATTCAGTTAAGTCACTTTTCAGGAATGCACTTAATTTATTCAAAGTATATGTCTGTCCTAGTTCATGTATGCTTAGCATCTCTTCAATAATATTTTGTATAGTTGATGCTGGCAGAAGAAACTGCCCATGTAATTTCAAGTAGAAAAGAGAAATATTTCTAAGAAAAAGGTCACTGAAATTTTCTGTAAGATGGACTTCACCTTCATCAGTCTCACTAAATCTCTCTGTAGGGCCTGTAACTAACGGTTCAGTTTCAAGAAACTGAGAAACTGTCTCCTTATTAAGATCTCTTATACTGTCCACAGAACATTGTCTGTGTTTCCTGGACATGTAGGCTGTAAACGACGATCTCACAGTGAACGTATGGTCGCATCCTGTCACCGGACATGTCACAACACGTCCTTCGGCTATATGTTCCTTTAAGTGAGCTGTTAGTGATCTGACATCGCGACATTGGCGCTGGCACATAGACATATTACACGTAAACACCGTAAGGGCATTTGTAGTATCAATATATGAATTTGTGTTATGTTTACGGTAAAAATGAGCCTTAAATTCCCCATATGAACGAAACGTATTGTGGCAATCTGTAGCGCCACACTTGAACACGCATCGTGGTTCATGACGGTGAAGTTTGACATGTAAAACATGTTCCCTAAGGGTTTGCACTGATGTTCCACAGAAATAACAACTAAACATTGTAACTGCGTGAACAAACACGCACTCTATTGCTGTTTTAAACACCTAAATGCTGTTTCACATCCCGCTTGCAAATCTAAGTTTTACATGTGCTGCCAAGATACGTTCATGCGCCGTCAACACGGTACATGCTACTCGTGTTTAAAACCACACACTGCTTAACACTGCTTAAAACGATTTAATTTAACTTACCAATTTGCCCAGACACATTTATTTTATTTTATATTCCCACTAGTTTGTAGATTTTTTTTAAATGTTATGTTTGTTATTGGGTGCTTTCCACTTCATGTACCCACATACAGCGCTGGCTTAAAGCAATACATTCTGGTCCTGACGCAATGCATTGTGGTTAGATTTTTATCGTCCGCTGCATTATGTCACCATGTCACGTCGTACAAAAACCTCGCGAGAGCAAGACAGATCATCCTGCACCTCTTAAGTGTTATGTAGTTTTGCCTGAAACGCAAAAATAAAACAAAGCAATTAAAGCCGATCAGTGGCTCAAATTCTGCTGTAGCGATTGAAGAACTTTTGTCGGAAGTTGGATTCGAACCCACGCCTTACTTCGGAGAACAGAATACCCCTTACTTTGAAAGGCCATTTTCGCTGCGCAGGAGGCTTTAGACCGCTCGGCCATGGGGCAGTTTCCAGTTGAACCCTAAGGAGTAGGTTAAGTCCAGCCTTGGCTTCCAAGCTGACGTTTTTCTACATATGTGCTTGTGTATCATGGACAGTAAGAGGGGGCAGGCAAGGAGAGAATTTCTCTCTTTGGGGATCAATAGAGTGTTGTTATTATAACGTCTAAAACGTATGATGGTCTGTCGATAAATCAATAACAATATCAATGAAGTCAATGTTTATCTAAAGGAATCAGAATTCAGGAAAAGCCAGGGGCCGGACCGAGTGTAGGGGGCGTGGCCAGAGACAGCCTGCTGACTGTTCCAAATCATGGGTGCATGTTACAAGTCCGGAACATATTTTAACTTAGTACTAACTTAGCATCATATTTGATCTGATTCGACTGAATATCCCAGGTTTCCATCTCTCATGCATCTGGTGTGACGTGTTTTCAGACTCTCAGGCTGGCGCAAAGAAATCTTACGGGAATTGAACGTCTCACTCCGGTCAGCTGACCAAAGTTGGTAACCTTGGTATTGTGTGTAGGAGATTCGGTATAACTATAATTTCGTTCTCCATTTACATGCCCGTAGTGTCTTTAACCGGCTGCACAAACTGGATCCGCCTCCATTACGACACAACTTTGCCCTTATTGGCTTAAGAATTTAGTCACATACATGACGTATATCTGCTATTTCTCCCGAGAAGCAGGTAAAGCAGTGGTAACTGCTTTGTAGTTAATTTACCTGGTAAAATTAAGTTTAAATAAATGATATAAATACTGTAATAGTACTCGTGAGCTTTGTTTATTTGTTATTAGTTATTGTAATGTTGCGCTGCTTTATTTGTTTAATCGTCTAGTCTGTGGAGACATTCAAGTTAATCAAATAAGAATTGCACTGTACACTGTACATGACCATAAAAACTTTGTATCCTTGAAATAAATGTTTTTGATCTTTTCCTTGGCAGTTATCTTTTTACACAGGGCCTCTATGTACACGATAGTTTTTTTTTTCACGACTAACAGTATGGATCAGGAGTTGGTTATTGTAAAAGAAGTAATGTGCATGCAGGTGATATTTGTATAGATTTATCCACACCCTTGTAGCAGTGCTGCCATTGCAGTCAGATCTCGCAAACTAGGAGTATTAGTTGTCTTTATTTCTCTTTATTTCTTGACGCCAACCCTCTCCATTAATCCGGGCTTGGGACTGGCACCTACCTGAGCTGGCTTGCTCCCTTAAGTGGCTGGGTTAGGCTAAACTATATATATATATTTACCAAGACTACAATAAAACATCTCGAAATGTGTAGTCTAGCAAAACGCAGTTTAAAGAAGGTAGCCTACCTGGCGAAATTGCAAACAAATTAAGGGCGTTAGGCAGCCTTTCCAAACCGCTTGTCCTACTGGATCGCGGGGGGTCTGGAGCCTATCCCGGAAGCAATGGGCACGAGACAGGGAACAACCCAGGATGGCGGGCCAGCCCATCGCAGGGCACACTCACACACTATTCACTCACGCATACACTCCTATGGGCAATTTAGCAACTCCAATTAGCCTCAGCATGTTTTTGGACTGTGGGGGAAACCAGAGTACCCGGAGGAAACCCCACGATGACATGGGTAGAACATGCAAACTCCACACACATGTGACCCAGGTGGAGACTCGAACCCGGGCCCTAGAGGTGTGAGGCAACAGTGCTAACCACTGCACCACCATGCTGCCCCCTAAATGGAAAACCATTAAATACAAAAGGAAAACAAAAGTGCTGTAAGACTGTATACTTATGTGTATGTTAGTAAAGGCTGTAGCTGACACAACGGACCCCCCTAATTAGAAAGGGGTAATTGTACACATGTGGCATCCAGTATGTTCTTCTATAACAGTTTTTTAAAAAAAAAAAAAACTCACATTACACAAATTGGCACTATCAAAACGAGGATTATGGGGAAAATGGGGACTGTGATGGAGATTACATACACGTAGGCATGGTATTTAGTTTTTTTTAATCTGGTCACCTTCCAGAGTAATTGTAAACTAAAACCATCTTCACCCTATTTGATTCTTTATAAATGGACAATCAGTCGTGCAGTAAATGGGGGTATAGAGAGACACAGAGCTTGTCTAACAAGAAACCCTGGGAAGCTAACATTAATAGGGTGGGTATGGATAGCAAAACCATTGATACAGATTACAGATTTATATCTCACCTGAACCCTGGCGGGCTCCGTGCCAATAGGGGTTGGGATTAGGGTTAGTTAACTTAAGTAGTAATATTGATGTGTATATTCTCCTATTCTCCAGTCAGTGAATCGTGAAACGTAATGTTAATATGTTTCTATACCTATATGTTCTGCTTAAAAACCCATAAAGGCAAGCACAGTGTTTAGACATTCTGTTACTTAGACTAGTAAACACTAAGATCCTTCAGCTTTCAATTAACCTGACACAACAGTCTAAACAACAAATGTGTGCCATGTCATTTGTCATCTTTACATCTTGTATCCTTTATATGGTAATTGGATTTTCAAGGTGGAATTGCAGGTCGATCATTTTAAGGATCTAGATGTAAACCTCCCTGGTGTTGCTTTAATATTTTTTTTGCACAATTTGCTTCACACACTTCCTCCAGCAGAGAAGCTTACAATACTACACCCCACCAAATGACTGGATGATGCCTTTTTATTTAAGGTCTGGCTGTGAGCCTCGATTACCGATACACTATCTTCAGGCTCCTGCCGGGATCAGTCAGTATGGTGGACCTTTGGAGGAATGGGTACAAAACCATCAGGAAAGTTTGCAGGTGCTTCAAGAGTATGTGAAGGCTTAGTTGGAGGAACAAGCCACACCACGAAATCGGAAACACAATGAGTTGGTTAATGATTAGGGGTTTGATGAAGGTCAGCTGGTGTGTTTGCGGAACCATGTTCGAGGTAAAATACAGGATCATTGGGATGCCTGTTTGTATATGGTAGTTCGGTGTCCCCAAGATCAGGGTGCAGTTTACTCTGCAACTCCAATGGAGGGGGACGGGGTTGTCCGTCAAGTTCACCGAACAGAGTTGCGTCCAGTACCACAGGGGGTTGTTATGTCAGGGGAAGATGTTCTGGTAATGTCTCCTGAGTCTGGGTTGCCCACAGGGGCAACAGAAATGGAATCGGATGAGGACTCTGTGATTTTACGGGGACAGGGCTGGTGGGAGGGGTCGCAATAGAGCATCCACAAGTAGGCCTCGTATAATGGAGGAGGTTATGTCCCCCCCGAGGTGTAGAGACCAGTTAAACGTTCGGTGAGGTCCACCACTGGTCATCATACCAACCCTTATAAGTTACCACGGTCAGTGAATGATCGTTCGGTTGGGGAGGAAGACCAGTGGTTTGGGGATAGAATTCTTAGCTGTGATCGTTGGGTCATCAATTTCATTTTGGGGGATGGATTGTAGCCAGGCAATTATAGGCAGGTATAGGAACTGCAGTTCGGACTGGAGGCATAGCCGGGGCGAGATGGCTGTGCATGTTCCGATGGTAGGGCATATTGGCAAAGGAGCAGGCACGGGAAAGACAGGCAGGGTCCTGATAGATTTGGTGGAGCATCGGCGGGCATATTGAATTTGCAGTGTAGCAGCCTTTCTGTTTGCTTGTTTCAGGGGTGAACAATCTTATCCGCAAAGGGCCGGTGTGTATGCAGGTTTTCGCTGCAACTCCCTAATTAGATTTCTAATTAGAGGACTGATTAGCTGAAGAGTCCTCATACCTGGTTTTGAAGAGCTGACCTAAAGGTTACCCCAAAAACCTGTTTTTTTTTTGTTTGAATGGGGCAGTGAGTCATGGGGTAAACTACTGTTCTTTAGGGGTTTTCAAGGTGGAATTACGGGTCGATAATTTTAAGGATCAGGTTGTAAACCTCCCTGGTGTTGCTTTAATATGTTTTATCTGAGGTTGTATCGTGTATTATCAAGCCAGCCGGCTTAGTGGCCTCGGGAGCGGGGTTTAGTGGGAGCAGCTGGCTAGTTTTATTTTCTTTTTTGTTTGTGTCTTTTTCTTTGTTGTATGTATATTTTGGGTTCATTATTAGGCAGGCTGGGCCTTTTGGCACCTGTAGTCTGGGTGCTGGATTGCCCATAGGGGTCTTTTTTATTGCTGTGATTTGCTGTGTCATTCACTAGTGTGATTTGTGCTGGATGTGTTTTTAAGGTTGTGCTGTGGCGTGTACCTGAGCAAACTTTGGGCAACCTGTTCTCTTGTTGGCTTTATTGACAAAGGGTGGATTAGTCTAATTACGGCCTGCTACAAATAGCTGCATATAACGTATAAAAAAAATCACCTTATGGGTGCTCCGTAGGGTAGCAAGATCTTGAGTTTTTTTACAGTACTCGGGTACGTTTTAAAATTTTCGACCAATCAGCAAACATTATTCTGACAGCATAGCTGGGAAACCAATGAAAAGTGAGTGCAACGTTCTAGAACTTGACTTCGGGTTGACGCTCCCTATAAAAGAGCTGGGTACTGCTTCAAGGCGTTCAGTTGGCGCTACCTCCTGATAGAGTAGCACTGTACGGCTCTTGTTCCGTAAAACAACATCAAAAGGATGAAAAAAAAAACAATTTTTAAAGAAGACGAAAAAAACATCGTCTAAAAAAATAAGCCAAAAAAATAATATCCGAAGAAGGAAAAACATGCAAAGTAAAAAAAACAAACAAAAATAAAAAACAATATCCAAAGAAGAAGGAAAAAAACATCCAAAGGGAGAAAACAAGAACTGAAGGGCAAACGAGGTAGGAGGAAATACAAATTTCGTTTCAGCACCGTTGGAGTGCCAAGCCGTGAAAAGCATTTGGCCAGAAGACAAGGTAAGTGTTGTAGCTGTTATTTTAAAACAGCGCTTTTCAAAATGCTGCTTTATAATCGTTTGAGATCGTTAGCCAGTGTGACAGCTGAAGGCTTTTTGAGTTTACCAACATAAAGTTTTATTTCTGTATTAGGACATTGTCAGGAACAATGATGTGTTCATCGCTATGATGTGGTCAAAAAGCGATGCATTGAATCTTAGAAACATTTGTGATTTTTCAAACAATGCTTTTCCTTTTATTTAATCAGTAAAATTTCCATCGGTTTTATATAGTGCCCCTTGAAATATGTCTTTAGCTCATTTTCCGGGCATTTTACTAGAATGCATCCTGAGAAATACACAAGCTCTGCTGCATTTCCGTGCCTCGATGTTTAGTGCCGAGTATAATTGTTGCAGTTGCCTTTTATATATTCCATGAGACCTGTTGGTACCAAGAGAAGTGTGAGACTGTCAGGGTGAATTTATCATACAATCGCACGCATAAATACCTGAGGGTTGCCAGTCCTTTTGCGTTGTTACAGGAGGACTAGAGCTGACGAGTGTGTTTCTACACACTATCAAGGGCATTGTAGTACAGTTTTCTCAGGTGGGAGAATGCTGCCGATCTCCTATTTGACAATACAGCCCTTGATATATTAGAATATTACAGAACTAGAAGCCTTTTGCAAGGAAGAATGTGAGAAAATCCCAAGTACAAGAACTGAAAGCCTTTCAGCTGGCTATAAGAAGCGCTTGTAAGCTGTGATATCTGGCAGAGGAGGTGTTACTAAGTACTGATTACGTAGGGTGCCCAAACTTTTGCAGAGTGCCATAATAATGTTTTTATTTTGTAATTTTGTTCAATTTATGGCATAAAAAGTAACTATTCATCAATGTTTGCTGAAAATATTGTGTATTTTCCCCCCAGTTCCTAAAGAGACTGTATTAACTGATATTGTTGCTTTTGTAATTGAAAAGATGTTATTTGTCAAGGGGTGCCAAACCTTTGCATAAGACTGTACACAGTGTGTGTATGTGTTTATGTGAGTGTGTGTCTGTGTGTGTCTTTATATATATATATATGTGTGTGTGTGTGTGTATATATTTCTGTATATGCATGTGTATATATATATTTATATATAGTTCACACACATTCAAACTTATTTGAATACACATTCAAAATTATTTTTATTATTATTATTTTCGTTTTTTTTTTTTTTTGTGTTTTAAAATGTTTTATTTTTGCAATGGAAATAAAAATAAAGCAGTCCTCCGTAGAGGAGGGGTGGTGGAGGGAATATATATATATATATACATATATATAAAATAATTGTCACACAACCTGGGTGACATGCCTTGCCTGCTCACCCAGTTTTAGTGCACCTTAGTTATTCATAATGACCATCTAGTCTCGATACACCCATGAATATATATGTATATATATATATATATATATAGTTTTTCTGTTTTTTTTTTGCAATAGACAATAAAAATAACGCAGTTCTCCGTAAAGGAGGGATGGTGGATGGAATATATATATACATATATATATAAAATAATTGTCACACAACCTGGGTGACATGCCTTGCCTGCTCACCCAATTTTAGTGCACCTTAGTTATCCATACTGACCATCTAGTCTCGACACACCCATATATATATATATATATATATGTATATATATATAGATATTTTTTCTTTTTCTTGTGTTTTTTTTTTCGCAATGGATATTAATAATAAAGCAGTCCTCCGTAAAGGAGGGGTGGTGGAGGGAATATATATATACATTTATATAAAATAATTGTCACACAACTGGGGTGACATGCCTTGCCTGCTCACCCAATTTTAGTGCACCTTAGTTATCCATAATGACCATCTAGTCTCGATACACCCATAAATATATATGTATATATATATATATATATATAGTTTTTTTTTTTTTTTGCAATAGACAATAAAAATAACGCAGTTCTCCATAAAAGAGGGATGGTGGATGGAATATATATATACATATATATAAAATAATTGTCACACAACCTGGGTGACATGCCTTGCCTGCTCACCCAATTTTAGTGCACCTTAGTTATCCATACTGACCATCTAGTCTCGACACACCCATATATATATATATATATATATATATATATATATATATATATATATATATGTATGTATATATGTATATATGTATGTATATATGTATATATGTATGTATATATGTATATATATATGTATATATGTATATATATATGTATATATATATATATATATATGTATATATATATATAGATATTTTTTCTTTTTCTTGTGTTTTTTTTTCGCAATGGATATTAATAATAAAGCAGTCCTCCGTAAAGGAGGGGTGGTGGAGGGAATATATATATACATTTATATAAAATAATTGTCACACAACCTGGGTGACATGCCTTGCCTGCTCACCCAATTTTAGTGCAACTTAGTTATCCATAATGACCAACTAGTCTCGATACACCCATAAATATATATGTGTGTATATATATATATAGTTTTTTTGTGTTATTTTTTTGCAATAGACAATAAAAATAACGCAGTTCTCCATAAAGGAGGGATGGTGGATGGAATATATATATACATATATATAAAATAATTAATGTCACACAACCTGGGTGACATGCCTTGCCTGCTCACCCAATTTGAATGCACCTTAGTTATCCATAATGACCATCTAGTCTCGATACACCCATAAATATATATGTATATATATAGTTTTTTTTTTCGCAATGGACAATAAAAATAACGCAGTTCTCCGTAAAGGAGGGATGGTGGATGGAATATATATATACATACATATAAAATAATTGTCACACAACCGGGGTGACATGCCTTGCCTGCTCACCCAATTTTAGTGCACCTTAGTTATTCATAATGACCATCTAGTCTCGATACACCCATAAATATATATGTATATATGTATTGTTTTTTTTTTTTTTTTTTTGCAATAGACAATAAAAATAACGCAGTTCTCCATAAAAGAGGGATGGTGGATGGAATATATATATACATATATATAAAATGATTGTCACACAACCTGGGTGACATGCCTTGCCTGCTCACCCAATTTTAGTGCACCTTAGTTATCCATAATGACCATCTAGTCTCGATACACCCATATATATATATATATATATATATATATATATATATATATATATATATATATATATATATATATATATATAGTTTTTTTTTTCTTCGTAATGGACAATAAAAATAACGCAGTTCTCCGTAAAGGAGGGATGGTGGATGGAATATATATATACATATATATAAAATAATTGTCACACAACCTGGGTGACATGCCTTGCCTGCTCACCCAATTTTAGTGCACCTTAGTTATCCATACTGACCATCTAGTCTCGACACACCCATATACACACCCGAAGCTCTGATCTCAGATCAGTTCCATGCCTCCAGAATCTAATGTTACCCTCAAGGAAGAAGGGAAGCTATGATGAGTAAAAAAAAGGTTATTAGAGTGTCCTGTCAGCGTTGGGCTTCTTCGGCCTCCGCCATTGATTTTTCGGTTTCAGGATGGAAAGTACAAGGTGGCTCTGTGTTGATGAATAATCCAGGAAAAAAATGCCACAAAGGCATGGAGTCACACCAGTGGAGTCTTATCCTTGCAATAAAGACCCCTGTATGACCTTTGCTGAATATTTCCAGTTTAGTGGAGCTGATCTGTGAGTAATGCAGTTATGCAGCAGTTTCTGATGGTTTCCGGTTTTGCAGGTGGTGTCCTTTTCAGCTTGGAGGAGGGAGCCTCCTTCTGGAACCAGATGTTGACCTGGAGAATCGTGAGTGACGTTTCCGATTAGCATACCTGATCTCCTTGCCCCGCCACGGGGCTCTGGTGAAATGTAACTATTCAGTGACCCGTATCTTTCAGTTCTTCGCTTCCATGATCTCGACCTTCACCTTGAACTTCTTCATGAGTATCTACCACAACAAGCCGGGAGATTTTAGTAACCCAGGTCTCATCAACTTTGGACGCTTTGACAACGATGTAAGTTTCCCATTTCTGTCGGTGTTGTGATGTAGATTGTCCTTTTTAAAAGTCTGTAGATGGAATCTTGAAAATCAAAATATTGGGCATCGGTAATTGATCTGGTTGTCTTGGCCAATGGTATGCTGTCCGCAAGTCAAGTAGCTCTTGGGAGATGTCGGCCGTTACCCTCTGACATTGGTTTCCTGCCTCCCGTTAGTCAGTGGGGAAAATGTGATGTTTATGGATGTCTGGACAACTTAGAGTGGAGAGCATTTTATAATCATTACCTCGTTTGGGAAAGGCGAAAGAAGACGGTATAATTTTGACCAAAATCCAGAATGAGACCAAGTTCACACTGTTCCCGAACATGTTTTGGTCTTTCCTGTCCGTGCCGTTCAAGAAGGGGCTGATCTGTGAACTTTATGGGGAAACAAGGGTGAGAGAGAAAAGGATGAGCTGTTATTTCCAGAAAGGGCTCGACTCGGTACCCTGTCACATGAGCAGTGATGTATTTTTACCTGCCTTCTGGTCACATGGGTTGGAAAGGAAACCATGAAACGTTTGTTGGGGGACTTGGACACAGCCCCCACCCCGCAGCGCATGACTTTCCTGGGAGGCCCCCTGGGCTGGAAATATAGTCATCACCTCGGTGGACATGAGTACCGCGCTGTTTTAGTTGGGCCTCCTGGTTTAGGTAGGCATGTTAGCCATGGTTGTGGATGTTTCTCGTTACAAGAGAGGCACCTGTAGCAGTTTACATGGTATGCAGATACGGTTGTTTATTTTATTTTTTTTAAACGCAGCAGAATTTTTCCCACCTTCGGTGCCTGAAGTTTTTGGGAAACGTTTGCCCCGGATGCCCACTGTATGCTTCCTGTAGGATCACAACACGTTCACCATTTTTTTAAAAATTATACACTACTGTGCAAAAGTCTTAGGCAGGCAAAGAAAATGATATTTAGATTATCCTCGTGTTGGTGTAAAACTATGATATTATGCCTGTGAAAGTGTGTCAACTTCGCCATTTCAGAACCTCTGCTAAAATCATCCTAGTATTTGCAGCGACCGTCCAATGCAGCCATGTGTTTTTTTTGACTTGGCCACCAGCACACCTCATACAGCTAGTCAGTCTCTCACTGACTTTTTAAGCCAGTATATTTAACTTTTTTTAATTCAGCTGTTGGTGAAATTTAACAAAATCATGGAACGGCTGAGGTGCCCCTGAGGAGAAGTTTGGGAACTGAAGCGGTGTTCATCTAGCCATCCAACTAGATATCAGTAACTTTTTAGAAAATAGAAGAAATTACTGTGATGTTGTCATTTGCATGTTTGACTGGAGGATTCTGGGTATTGATTTTTTTTCTTTTTTTTTACCCCCCCCCCCTCAGAGCACGGAGTACTACCTGTATGAGATTCCTCTGTTTATCGTCATGGGAGCCTTCGGTGAGAGAGAGAGAGAGAGAGGGAGCGTCTTATTGTGGAAACCCAAACCTTGCTCTTTTACATCTTAACGGACTGGTTCTGTTTCTGGTTTTCTCATGCCGGGCCCATGTCTCTTTCCCCCCCGCAGGTGGATTGCTGGGAGCACTGTTCAACGTCCTGAACTACTGGCTCACCATCCTCAGGATCAGGTGTGCCTGTGTGCGTGTGCCTGTGTGCGTGTGTGTGCCTGTGTGTGTGTGTGTGTGCGTACTTCTGTGCGCATGTGTGCCTGTGTGTGTGTGTGTGTGTGTGCGTACCTCTGCCTGTGTGTGTGCACGTAAGTGAGGCCTGTTTGGTTTTTACTGTGTCACGCCTGTCTGAAACTTAGGCATCTTAACACTTGAAATTAAATAATTAAATAAATATATCCCGAGACTGTGGGGCTGACCTTGAAACTGCCCCACACTGGTTTGATGCAAATGAAAGTTGTCCCACAACAAAATCATTAGCTGAGCCACCATGCCCCCCCCCCCCATCCCCAGGTATATCCACCGGCCCTGCCTGCAGGTGATCGAGGCCATACTGGTTGCTGCCGTGACGGCCACTGTGTTCTTCACTATGATCTACTTCTCCAACGACTGCCAGCCCCTGGGGGAGGATCAGCTGGAGGAATACCCCTTGCAGGTAAGGCAGCTGGAGGTGGGCTCTCTGTGATTTCATTGGCTGAACAGCTGAGAGGGTGTGTATCCTGTCCTCAGGCCTGAACCTCCACTTATCCCTCTCACAGCTGTTCTGTGCTGATGGCGAGTACAATTCCATGGCCACGATCGTCTTCAACACCCCGGAGAGGAGTGTCCGCAGCCTGTTCCACAGCCCCGCAGGTCCGTGGAGTTTCCAGCACGTGTTTCAGGGCAGGATGGGTCGTGACCTGAAGCCGGATTGGTCGCCCCTGTTGTGCCCTTCTTCTGGAAGAGATTATAATTACAGTCCGTTGTCCATCTTTAGAATGAACACCTGTGTTTGATATTGGTGACAGGCTGGCTAGGTCCGGGGCAGCTGTTTGAACAGTCAGACTCGTCTGCCACCTCTGTCGTGTCGTAGGTTTGTTTACGGGCCGCTTCTGGCTGATTGTTTTCCCAGACAGACAGCTAAACCCATACACACAATCCTCCTCAATTATTCAAGGCTTCCCTCATTTGGGATGGGGGGACTGTCACCCTGCCTGGGGAGAACAGGAGCGCTTCTCAAGTGCCCTGACGAATGCCACCGTAGGCAAGTTCGAACGGCACTAAACTGTGTTCATCCATGCCCTCTAGTGGATGAAAGACATACCAAAGTAACATGGCTTGGTCTTGATCGGCTCCAAATTGCACTTTACACCAGGTAGAAAAATGGAAATGATCATATGAAAAATGCCATTCATCATGAAATAATTTCTGTACACCTGTATCCTCATTACAAGGGTGAATCAAGTAAAACTAGCTGGTTTCGCTAGATTAGCGTTCTTGGGGATCAACTACATGATCAACATTTTAGCAAAAACGTGGGAAACACTGACTTAGGTGATGAATTCCACCACCACCACCCCCCCCCCCCCCCCGGCAGGTTCCTACAATCCCGTGACCCTGGGAATCTTCACCATCACCTACTTCTTCCTGGCCTGCTGGACATACGGCCTGACTGTGTCCGCCGGGGTCTTCATCCCCTCGCTGCTCATCGGCGCCGCCTGGGGGCGGCTCTTTGGCATTTTGCTGGCCTCCATTACGCCGCACAATTCCATACAGGTACATCAGGACGGGTCGCCGTTCCTGGGGAAGCGCCGTATAGCCGGTGAGGCGGCGTGGTCCGCTGGCGGAGGAGGGGCCGTCACGATAGCAGAACTCTTCCCTCAGCAGAGAGAAACCTCACAGTGGCGACGTTTTCCACTGACCTTGATTTTTTTGCACATTTTGAAGAAGCAAAACTGAAAATCCGTTAATGGGTACGATTATATTTCAGGAGGACAAGCCCTCAAACGCTTTCAGTTTGATTGAAGTGGTTTTTGTGGCGATTCGCAAAACTGAAATGGAAGCCGATTTTGCGAACTTGTTGCTGTGTAGGACACGATGACTTGGTTCTAGAGCTCGTATCTCATGAAAAGCTCAATCCATGTTGAGGCACGGAATCATAAATTGCAGGTGTTGTTTCCATGATGTTACTTAATGGAAACACCCTTTATGCAATTTCACTTTGTCAACAAATTTGCTTGTTTGTGCAGAACTTTAATGGAAACGCTGCAGGTTTTGATATATTAAGGAAATTGAACGGGGTCTTTAGAAGTCAGAGGGCCTCCTTCAACACCCGCTTTAGATTGATTTCCTCTTTGTTGTCCAATCAGATTTACTCTTTAAGCAGTCACGTGACTCTTTGAAGGTGCCCTATTGGTTAGTGCTGTATCGATTTCCTGGGCCGCCCAGCGTCATGTCGGCATAGATGTAGTTTAACATAATGTTTGTTGGAAGTAAAGCCCCCTCGAAGTTTTTGAATGAGCATGTTTTATGATTTGTGGCGTTTCGTTTGACAGACCTTGGCCGACCCTGGGAAGTACGCTCTGATTGGAGCCGCCGCCCAGCTTGGTGAGTGTCCGTCCGCGGTCAGCCTGCTTTTCAGAGCTCGTCTAGAGGTGCATGGAGGCACATGAGGCTTCGGGTTTGCGTCTGTTTACGAAGGTCTTTGCCAGGTGGGATCGTGAGGATGACCCTCAGCCTGACTGTCATCATGGTGGAAGCCACCGGAAATGTCACCTACGGCCTACCCATAATGCTGGTTCTGATGACGGCGAAGATCGTGGGCGATTATTTCGTGGAGGTCAGTGTTGACGTTTCGGGTTGGAGCGGGTTGGTCCATTTGGCATTATGTGTGAGCCTGTCAGTGAGTGATGAGCTCATCGCCTTTCAGACCGTGCAGAACTTGGAATCGGGCCAGTCGTGTTTCGTTAACTGCTCCGGTCTCATGTTTGCTTTTGGTGTGGGTGGTGCAGCTAGCCACCAGTCTGACGCCATCTTTTTTTCATCTGTCCTTCCAGTGACTGATTTTGAGAACCCTTCCGTTGTTTTTGCACAGCTGTCTAACTTAAGGTGGCACATCATGCTGTGACAGCTCGTTTCGCTTCTCTGTTCCTCAATGTGCCAGCAAATCTGCTTAGAGGAAGTAAAACTTCAAGGGGTGGCAGCTTGTGAATGTTGTGCAGATGTGATCCTAAGCTCTTCTGAGTGACTCGAATTTTCCCACAGGGGCTATACGACATCCACATCAAGCTGCAGAGTGTGCCCTTCCTGCACTGGGATGCCCCAGCCACCTCCCACTCCCTGACTGCCAGGTATATTGCCCCCTACAGGATTTTCCCTGCTAATGCTTCAATGAGCCCAGTACACGCCTTTAGCAAGACATTGGTGCTTCATTCTCACTGTATATTCAGGTTTGGTGTGTCTGTCCATTCAGGGAGGTTATGAGCTCTCCAGTAACCTGCTTCAACCTGGTGGAGAAAGTGGGCACTATTGTGGATGTGCTCAGCAACACCTCGACCAATCACAACGGGTTCCCTGTAGTCTCCGGGTTGAGTGATGGCTGTGAGGTATGTCCCTCCCACTAGGGGTGATTTTGTTTTCCTGGAGATTTGTCACATGATGTACTTTGGGGCTTTGCTAATCTGAATTTTGTGCTCTTAGCCAGGGAAAATCTGTGGCTTAATCCTGCGTTCCCAGCTTATCGTGCTCCTGAAACACAAGGTGAGTGTGACCTAAGGTTCCTGCAGAGGTCAGCTGAATAAGGAGCATGTCTGTCCACACTAACACCTATCAGGGTGCTTGGTGTATATGCATGCCTGTGAATGACAGTGCGATTGACCAATGAGGGGTCTGTTTACTGCGTACACGGTTGCGAATGTCAGTGCAGCAAGCCAATGAGAAGTGTGCTCATCCACGTTGTGACCGGTGTACTCTTTTCAACCAGGTGTTTGTGGAACGGGCTCGTTCTCGTCTCAATCTGCGCAAACTGCAGCTGAAGGACTTCCGGGATGCCTACCCTCGCTTCCCTCCGATCCAGTCCATCCATGTGTCCCAAGACGAGAGGGAGTGCATGATGGACCTGACGGAGTTCATGAATCCCACCCCCTACACTGTCACGCAGGTACTAGTCTCAGTCTCAGCCTTGGTCTTGGTCCTTGAGAACCAGAGACACATTTGACTAAACAGTCATGTTCTGCGACTGTGTTCTTCTGCCTCTTTTTCAGGAGACGTCGCTTCCTCGTGTCTTCAAGCTGTTCAGGGCCCTTGGTCTGCGGCACCTCATTGTGGTGGACAGTGACAACCAGGTGCGTCTGCCTTGCGAGGTCCTCAGGCCTTCGTCATCTCCAGCACATATCTCCATTCTCATTGTAAAATTCGAAAATTACTGCATCGGTTTTCAGCCAGTGGCCGTTGGGCATCCATCTAGATCAAGGTTATCACCCTGGTTTCCTGTGCTACTCCCACCCCTCCCTCATAACATAACCAGCTATCTATGCCCTGTTCTACGTACCAATCATGTTCCCGGTGCCCAGGTGGTGGGACTGGTGACGCGGAAGGACCTGGCCCGTTACCACCTGGGCAAAGACGGCCTGGAGGAGCTGCAGCTGGCACAGACGTGATGCGTGGAAGGCGACTGCCGCGCTGCTCACCAGGCCAACCCCCCCTGCCCCCAGTCAGCCCCCGCCAGAACCCGCACCGGTCGTGCATTTCAGCAAAGTCCGGAACCCGGGATGCCAATGACTGACTTTCTGGTTTCGTTCACCGAGGGTTGGTTGTGATGGGGGAGGGGATCGATTCCATGTGTGTTTTGCGACTTTTTGTTGCCCCCTCCCAGTTTGCACATAAAATAATTTATCCGTTATGTTTTTAAAGCACTTCAGAGAGAGAGTGAGTGTGTGTGTGTGTGTGTGTGTGTGTGTGTGTGTGTGTGTGTGTGGTTCTACACACACTTGGGTGTCAGTCCCGCTCTGTGGTCATTTGCAAAGCTTTGGTAGCATTGTGATATACATTAGTGTAAATGTGTAAAAAGCATTTCAAGCTGTGTGTGTGAGAGAGAGAGAGAGAGAGAGAGAGAGAGAGATTAGCCAGGCCAATAACGTTCCTCTTTTACTCAGAGTTTTTTGAGTGTGGTCTATTGACAGAGGGTACCACAGTTTTCTTGTGACTTTAGTTTTACTTTAGGGGAAGTTAATTTTCCTCTCCCAGATAATTGTCTTGCACATTGTACCATTAACCAATGCCTCCCACCCCTCCCATGCCAGTGTAGGTAAGACCAACCCTGCCCCCCCCCCCCCCCCCCGGAAAAACCCTGACTCGCTTTGACCTTTTTCTCTCATGCTGGATGCTAGCGGTTTTTAACATACAGTGTTTTTTCTCGTGAATTCGCCCATTGGCTGACTGCCACACTGCCTGCGTCCTCCCCCACCCACGCCAGTACGTGACAGTATGTATCCCCCCCACCCCGGGTGATTCTCCAGGTCCTGTGTTTTTGATGGCGATTTGTCTCTTGTTGCGCCGTACAGCCTCTAGGTGGCAGAAACCCTGGTTTCTGATATATACCTGAATAAATTATGCAAATCGGGGTCAGGTTTACATGGGTCGGGTGCCAAACAATGCCAGTAGTGTGTGTGTGTGTGTGTGGGGGGGTGACTTCACAGGTGCTCTCCTGAAAATGTGTGTATATCATTGTTTTTAAATGGCACTTACTGAAAGCAGAGTGGGGTTCAGGGCAGCTTAATGATTTGCAAGGTGACCATGGGTCGTGTTTGGCCAAGGGGGCGCTAGTGTGTTGAGGAAAGGAACTTATTCTGGTCTTTGCAGGCTGTGCTAGAAACCCAAACCCACCCCCATGGCTGTATGTGGCTCCGCACTTTAAATGCTTCTTACCCCACCTCGTTTCCCATCTGCGCCCTACAACTTACAAATCCTTGCAATGTCACGTGCAAGGGGGCCCCCTACTGGCCAAGCAAGGCCCTACAGTCGCTGGTGCCCTTGGGGGTCCAGCCGTACAGTTTTTGCCAACAGCAGAGTTTACACTTTGACTAGTTATGTGCTGTTTAGTTATTTTGTTTTTAATTAAGGTGAACTTGCCTAAGTGACCCTGATCAGTTAAATAGGGTTTTTACCCACCCAACAAGCCTATCGAAAATGGACATACCAGTTAAACGGTAAACGATGTGAATCCCTTATCAGATTTTGATTTTATTCTGAATATTAAATGTCGTGTTTTAACTCAACCTTAAATAAATTAAAGTATCTCCATTTTAAAGAGCACTGTGACTGGATGAGAGAATTGTTTCGGCGTTGGCAAGTACCACCTTAGCGTACATTTATAGAAACGGCTGAAATATACTGGATAATTTTGCATAATTTTTATTTTGCCAAGCTTGATTTTCTTCTGTGATTTCTGAAATCTAATAAAGGTTTTGATGCATATGCCTATTTGTATTGCACGAGTCAGTCATGCTGTTTAATAAGAATCATTTGTATTTATACAAACAATGATAAAAAAATTATTGTATTAAATGGCGTGTTTGATGATACTGCTGGTGACTCCGTGGCACTCTTTGAGCAACGTGTCCGTATCCTAATTTTCTACCTTCTGACACACAAATTCTCAGACTAAATGAGATTACTGCAGTCCCGTTGCCGGGGTAATGCAATTGTTTAGGTGGATGTCGCTGAATGCATTTCAGTGGGAGGTCCAGAAAGCCTGGGACGCGATTTGACGGGGTAGAAATGAGATGAACGGTTCTGTTGTACCTTGCAGATTTGTACCTTGCAGATTTCCCTCGATTTGCTTATTAGTTGCTGGAAATCAATATTTTAAAAAAAATGTGCGTTGAACATGCCTTTCCATCCCGATCCATGAACCCAGTTTTCCCAGATATCAGCAAAACAATGAGAAATTCTATATATAAAAAAAAAAAAATCAACATTTGATTAAGTTTTATTAATGCTTGCTTTCATGTTAAAAAATTTTGGTGCACAATTTAATTTTTTTTTTAACACACAACATTTGGTTGAAATTGTAACGTGGAACATCAAGTCTGGGGCGCAGTTAAGGGGGGGAGATTAGGACAGTAAAAAACTTGGAACATAACTGCATTGGTGTGGGTTTGTGGCCCAATATGATATGCATTCATGGGGCCCAAATTCTCTAGCAGAATCACAGCATAGATTTCTTTGTATATTTTTTAGGTTTAAAGGACTCCGGAGATTGAGATATTGTGTTTTTAAAGTTTCCTTGGACTCCCACAGTAAATTTTACAGAGCTGGGGTCTCCATAACTTTTGCTGTGCAATAAATTTTGCTGACTGGGAAAGGGGGGGGGGGTTCCCCAAGATTTTTGCCGGCTCGCCTACCCATCGGCTCACCTTGAAAATGCCCAAAATGCCACCTGGCTGTTCAGCCCTGCTATAAAGTTGCAGAAAGACACGACGTTGTACTGTGACCTTACGATGTTACAGATCCGAGAAATAGCGTACTAAGCAGCACGTGTTTCCCTGCTGTGTTAAGGTGGGCCTTAGAAACCCATAACGCACTAATGCAGCTCTGGATGGCGGGCTATGCGTCAGTAATGCTGTCAGAGAAGATTCACTCATTAGTCTGATGTGAACTTAATCAGATTATGGGTCCTTTTTAGTCGCAGAATACAACATAATCCATGGCAAATGGACATCGGTGCCGTCTTTATGATGTTATGCTGACAGTGCCTTTAATCCCACCCCCCACCCCCCACCAATCCCTTTCCCAACTTCATGTTGTCTCTTAATCCTGTATGTTTCAGTAATATGAAGACGGAATTTCAGTATTCTCTGTTGCGGTTGTTTTATTTTTATCTCGCGAGTTTCATGCATTTTTAAGAACCGCGCAGAACATCAGTTAACTCTGTGCTGCTGGAATCCTGAGGATTGCCTTGATGGGTAGTGTAGGAGTTGAAGGATTTGCGTAGTCAGATTTAATTTTTTAAAAAGGAAATCTATTAAAAAGTAACATGCAAAGTAGTTTATTATTATTATTTTTTTTTTTTTTTACATAAGAATTTCAAGAGAAACTGAGAGCCTCGTTTTAATGGGCTTGTCTGGTAAAGTTAGTTTGACACTTGTACTGCATGTATTATTAAACATTTATCTATCCATCCATCCATCCATCCCGGCTCCGTCAACATGCAAACTTCAGTAATTCAAAACACTTAGTATTGAGCTTCCATTGTGAGCCTTAGCAGCCAATAAACAAACCGCCAATAATGAATATCACAGGCTTTGGTGATGGACACAGACTTCCAGACACGCCCCATATTCCTGACGCATTCCTCACCATGACCCTGTCTACTTCACATTCGCAGCCCAATATTTCATTCAAACTGGAGTTCGAAAGCTTGTTGGAGCCGAATGGACAATTTTAAAGACCAACATGGCAGAAAATTCAGTTCTGAAAGAAAGGAAGTTTCGATTTTTAATGAACTTATGAGATGCAGCAGAGATTCATCTTACCCTCAGTAATCTTTAGTTATAGCTTTCAGGGACTGGGATATAGATAATTTAGAAATGTGCTGCTTTTTAAAACACTAAGTAGGATTCCAATACTTTTCCAAGACACGGTATAATAGTATAATGTATTGTTGGTGCGCTGTGGGAGGGAGGTGCTGTCCTGGCAGGGGAGACAGGTGACTGAAACCTTTTGTAGCGATTTGTTCCGCCTGTCTGTTGGGCAGAATTTAGTTTGCTCTCTTTGTGCTTCCAGTAAATCTAGGTCCCGTTCCCATCATACCAGCAAGTCCGTGCAGGGTGGATCTCTGGCTAATCTCTTTTGTTGTTTGATTCCCTCCACGGAGGAAAAAAAAAAGAACTCGAGGTCACCTGCGGTTCCGAACCACATCTCCAGCAGGTCAGTGATCTCAGAGTAGCACATGCCGTTTATAAGCCAAAAGAAAAATGGTTGAAAAGTACGACACCTGTGTTATTCTATTTTGGTATTTAAGTGACAGAATTCCACTAAAGGTGAATTAAAAACTTGCTTAATTTATTGAGAAATGCTGAAGAAGTAAATGAACAAAGGATGAGAGAAGCTGCTGGAATCTGAAGCAGACATGATGCAGGTTCGAAACTGCACAGTTTTGATCTGGAATATGGGACACAATCCACATTATAAGCACTGAGCTAAATGCCAAGTTTTAAATGGCTATTTATCTATTACAACCATTGTTTCAGTGAAAGTTGTATGCAGATGTTTATTACTTAGTAATAAGGCAATATTTGGCTCAACTATGGTTTGTCTGTTACTAATGAAATAAACTTTTCCTATATATAGAGACACAGGACTTTTCTCACTTCTGATCTAAACCATAATTTAGTCTGTTCTTATTTAACATGACACTATAATAAAAATACATCCGAAGTTAAAAATCCTGGAAGACTGCGTCAAATAGAGCAGCAGAGCACCGCCCCCAAACAGCCTCTGTGGGGCAGCAGTGAGCTCAGAGTGCATCCCCCCCCCAGGAGGCAGTGTTAGGAAGAGCAGGCTGCTGTGGGACTTGCTGGTGACCCCAGGGACTTGGTCTTGCCGTTGTCCTCTAAGGCCTGGGCGAAAAGGGCAGGGTTACGGCTGGAGTGCCGCTGGCGTCTCACAAAGGGAAAGACACTGGGGCATGATGGGAAGGAGAACATGTTAGCGTTCCGCTAACACTTGTGGCACTGCCTTTTCTAAGTCAGCCATGTTGGAAAATCCTTGACTACCGTGGAATTACAAACAGAAACTGGAGAGCATCACAGGGGACGCAAAAGCAATTAACATTACAGAACTCTGTGTAGTCTTAGTGACGAAGCTAAGCTGAAGCCAGCAGTTCACACTAAGCCCAAAAATCCCTGGAATTAATCGTTAACAACCCCAGAAACAGAACCTGTGTGTATCCCACACCAATATGAGTCTTATCCCCTTATATAAAATACATGGAATATATTACAGAAAGACCCCTTTTATAGAAGATAATAGTTTTACCTTTTTTTGGTCTCTTGTGGTTCTATGGCTCTAGCCAGCATGTTTTTGTAGAGATCGGACTTTAAATAGCGGGCGTAGGAGTCCTGAGGGTGAGAGGAGAGGCCGAGAGCCCGTTTTAATGAAGCTGTCATCCACTTTCATGGCTGTGCACAGTTAATGCTCCTACCTTCTTCATCAGGAAATAGATGTGCATCTGGGCGTCATCCAGGACAAAACGATGTGGGCTTTTCATGCCCTGCAGGGTCTTCTCCATGGTCTTGCTGTCCACGTTTACCCACTTGCTGGCTCCCGGGGCCAGGAACTGCCTGGGGGGAAGGAAGTGATGAGCCTGAGCTTTGCAGTCCCACTGGGAGTAAGCAAGTGCCACATCAGGGCCTGCTCTAAATTCAACTGGGATGCAAACTGTCCCACTGGGCCACAAGGTCGCACTCACTTGTAGACCTCTTCCACCTTCTGCGGGATCGTAGCGCTCTCGCCGTGCCGGATGTCCTCACAGGCCTCCCAGAAACAGAGGTTCTCCACTGTGAATGAAACAGCGCATGCATCAGCTACCTGCAGGAGGCGCTCATCACGATGCCAATATGGAGGAGAATTGCCTTTCATAGAGGGATCATGATTATTAATTTAGCAGATGCTAGATCCTATTTTTTTTTTTTTTTGAGAGGGCAGGGTCAGTCAGTCCCTGGAGTAACTGATCGACGGCCCAATAGTGAGGTCACTCAGCTGACTCTGGGATTTGAGCTGATGACCTCCTGCAATGAATCCCAATCTGCTGAGTCACACACTGCCCAAATAGGCCCGCAGTGATCAAATAATGAATATGATTCTTACTTGCTGACGATGCCTCCATGAAGCTGATCTACTTGGGCGGGGGGGTCTACATGCTGGCTCACCACTGAACTCCTTCTCCAGGTACTCCCTGAACTTGCACCGTCCCAGAGGGTCCCTAAGGAGCTCCGTGAAGCCGAACCCCCATCGTTCCACCCGCAGCTTGGTGGGTGTCTCCACCCTGCACCAGGAGGCGTGGAAGTGAAGAGACGACAGTCACCTCTGGGGGTGTGGCCCTGAAGAGGCAGGATGGGGCGCGGTAACGCACACTCACATGTCGGCATTCAGCGTCCAGAGTGCCGTGTCATCTGTTATCCAGGGGTTGCTGGGGGGGCAGCCTTGCATCATGGGGTCATGGTTCAGGTACTGCTCGCTGAACTTAAGGAAGCTGAACACAGAAGACCAGCCATTCCCAGTTTTAGTCCTACTTTCTATAATCCTTGCAAGTCATCAAATATTCAGGTTCAATGCTGGCATATTCCAGCAAACTGGAGCTCGAAATGGTGACGAAATGATTATACGTCATTGAACCCTATAAGGAAATTCTCTTTTCATCTCCTCCATCTTGCTCTCCATAGGTGAGAGAAAGCTTGGTAGCAAAGGGCAGCTGCCCGTAGAGGCTCCCAGGAACCTGGGGGTTAAGGGCCTTGTTCAAGGACCCACAAGTGTGCTGAAGCCAGGCTTGAACCGGCGACCTTCTGATCAATATTAAGTAATTATTTGCAGTTAAATACAGTTCAATTCAGTTTAATAGTCAACCGGTTTCAATATTAGTTAGGCATCATTAATCCAGGATATGTGTGACTCTGAGATTTATGGTGAAAGATGGATGGGCAGATGGACGAAAGAACGAAATAACGAGGTTAGATTTTCACAAAGAGCAGTCCCCAGCATTTTTGTCAGAATTAACATGAAATAGATCCCCCCCCCCACCAATCAGAGGCACAGTATACAGAATACCCAGAGATATCCCCCAGTTAGGGACTAATGTGGACTGGTGTCGAACCAGTGGTCCCCCAGCTATGCTGGGACTGAGGCTGAATCACAGGTGTTGGGGGGGGGTAGGTGGGGGAGGCTGTTATCCAACCTTTCCAGGCAGATGGAGGACTTGACCCTCGAGCGGCCCAGGGATTTCCTGATGTGTTCAATCTGGTGTCGGGAGCCATGAAAAATCACACGGGGAATATAAGAGTCAGAAAAAAGGCACAGCATGGTACACATCCAAGCCCTGATAAGAGCCATGCTGTTGTACCTTTAAACAGAATTTGTCAATATCTGAGAGCCAACAAAAGAAAACGACAACACAGATGTAGATCCTTCCGAAGCAATTTTCTTATGACAGCATTCTTAAGAGCCCACTTAATCACCCTCTTTGGTTGTTCTTGGCAACCATCCCATCAGCTGAAATAGGTTCACTCTAAATTCTTTCAGGCTTACCTCTCTTTTGTAGTAGTCCGCGTTCTGTTCTGTAAAGAAGGAAGAAACAAAACCGTCTCTAAACATGATATAAGCCACATGTTTATGGGAGTTTTACTTGCGCAAAAATGTTCTGAGGGCACAAGGTTCATTGGTTCAGAGAGATAACCAATCAGACTGTAGAAGTGGTGGATACAGGCAACTAGAGGAGGGGGGGGGGGTCAACCAATCAGATGTCTTGTTCCTGCCTCCTCTAGTTCCTTAGACCCACCTCCTCTACAATCTAATTGGTTATCTCTCTGAACCAATCATTTTTCCTTCTGCCCTCAGAACATTTTTGTGAGGGTAAAACTCCCACGAGCGAATCACATGCAAGGAATCAGACAGTAGGAATTCTGCTCACACTCAGCTCCTGGCTTTACTAAGCAGACATCCAGTCTAGAAACCATGAATAATATAGCACTATTACGAGTATGTATTGTGGGACTGCTGACGTACTTACGTTAGCATGGAAAACGAGAGCAGGAAGTGAGGAAGAAGTGAGACAGAAAGATGAGCACAACGAAGTGCTGTCACACTCACACACGAGCTTCCCTCGGATGCCCTCCCACCAAAAACACTGATTATCACTTCACTTCCTTGGGTAATTTGGGGGCCCAAGGCAACAGCCTATTCTGCCTATAGCTGCCATATATATATAGATATTAATATACATATTTTTTCTTCATGACTTTGATCTTATCTAGGCCCCGAGCGGCTCTCTTGTTTGCCCGGATCCGGTCCTGTGACTGACAGAGGCGATAAACAGCAGGTACTGGCATTACGGAAAAAATGTATATGCTTAATAAAAAGCTCAGACCAGCTGGACTCGGGAGTTGTGCCGGTTCCTTCGCTCAGGGCCTTGTTCTTGAACGCTGAATGTTCCCGGCTGCAGAAAATCAGAGGGTGAGAAATCCTTAGCTGAACTTCAGATGAAGAGTGAGCTCGTTTCTCTCAAGCAGACTGACGCCGGTCTAACGCTGCATTAATACCCCTTAGCACTACTGGTCACATTTCCCATGATGCCACTGGGTACAGCCCATGGCGACACTGCCCAGTAGGGGACAGTGTGACAGCTTTCCAAAAGGACCATTCGGTCCTGGAGGGCCAGTCGGTGACACAGTATCCATGATCAGGACTGGGGTACCCTGCTTTACAGAATAAACTAACCAAATGTCGATACTGAATGCAATCTGATTTAACATGGTTTCCTTAAATCCCAATTAAAGTGCTTCAGATCAGCTCAGGACTTAACAGCAGAGAGACTATTTGGCAAATTATTACGCTGCTATTTGCAATTACATCCATTATCTCTCCGCTAACATGCAGCATTAAGCCTGAGCCGCAGGAATAGAGGTCAGATAATGGATCCGGTATTCCGGAGGTGGGATCCTCTTCCAGCTCGTTTAAAAGGCCCAACAAGTGGGGGGGTGGTGGGGGGGGAGACGCAAACACAGCATGTCTGCATTTTAGCTTCAGGCCGTCTCCCAGTCCCTTCGCACTCCTCTCTCCCAGATCCAAGCATCACCAGTCTTAGCGATGCGTCTCGTGTTTCTCGGGCAAAGAGAAAGGAGGCAGGAAGCGGCCATTTTGTCATTTGCTGGTTTTAATCCCCCCCCCCCCCCCAGCTTCCCCCGTCCACCTGGCCGTACCAGAGTGCAGAGCGTCCCTGCCTTTTAAACACGAGCAGCACCTGACTGGGGGGCCCTACGCTGCGTGGTTTTTGGCTCAACTGTGTTTCCGTCTAATTGGCGTCAAAACGGTGGGTTTCATCAATGAAGGTGGTGTGTGGCTGAGCGGGTTGGCAGTCGCCGCCTATGACTGGAAGGTTGCCGGTTTAAATCCCACAGTCAGCAGAGTGACATCACCACTGGACCCCTGAGAGAAGTCCCTAAACCCCCAACTGCTCTAGTCTCAATAAAAGGTACATCTGCAAAATAAGCTGAATTTAGGATGTGATCCGCAGCTGCGTGGCTGCCATTCCCACCTCCTGATGCCGCCCCGGATGGGGATAATGGCCCACATAAACGCTGATGCTTATTAGCCCTGAGAGATGCTGCGCACCCAGCAGAAAGGGGCCCTAGTGACGGCCGGGATTAAGCCAGATACACACCACACTCTGCTCCTGTCCCACACTTTCATTCTCCACTCTCCTGTGTTATTCATGAACTCCAAATTACACTCAGCGAGGGTGCAGTTGCTCATTCCCGCAGCCTGCTGTCCTGTCTGTCTTCTGAAAGCTCTCGTCCCACAGAACATAGGCTTCTTCCCAGCTAAGTAAATATTTCATGATCACACTGAAGCAGTAGTGGGTTATCAGGCCTGAAGTGATATATTCCTCCCCCACAAAGTATGCATGGAGACACTCTGTGTGTCTTACTTAACGAAGATAAAACTCCCCCCCCGTGAATTTTGCTGAGCTCAATGCTCTGGAGATGACGGAGATCGAAAATTATACCGGAAATGTTCCATATGTCCTTACAGATGTTTCCTTTGCCTTCCTTCATTGAACAAACCCGTTGTCGTGGGAGAGAACTGCACAACCCCCCAGCTCTCTGTGGGGGAATGGGACCCTGCCTATGCCTTCCTGCCAATCCTGCCAAGTTTCCCCTGTAAGTTGAAGGATCTCCTAACAGGCCTGCATGTAGATTAATGTCATACCCAGGACAAAGCAATTGCAGGTTAAGGCCCTTGCTGAAAGGCCCAACGGAGTAGAATCACTCTGGGCATTCACAGGATTTGAACCAACAACCTTCCACTTGCTTGCACAGATCCCTAGGCCCAGAGCCACCACTCTGCCCCACAACCTCAAAAAAATCCTAGAATCGCCCCCAGCCTGAGGCGATATTCGAGCTGCCAAGGTGCATTGAGTTCAGGTTTACCCAGTGTGTGCTTTACTCTAATCACAGCATACTGGGTTTTCGCCGGGGCAGATGTAGGGAGTCAGGGGTTTCGGGGGAGGTGCTTACTGGCGGTCTGTTGACGAGCCAGTAGGCCTGTTCCTGACATTCCAGCACGATGCGGTCCGCCTTGCGCCTCTGTTTGGCTGCCCTGGTAGGAGCAGAGCAGTCGATGGAGAGTCAGAAAGCATACTGGGTAATTAGCATATAGCGGTAATCACTGAACTGCAAGGTAGGGTTTTCATTTTTCTGTTTCCTTTTTCACTTAGAAATGGATTTCCGACTCTAGTGTTTAGGCTGAGGTCTGATTTAACAGATAGGAGGGAAATTATGACCACACACCATGTTACTTTTTAATTTAGGTAACATCATCATCCTCTTAATACGAGATTTATTCATCCATTCTCATCTGTCCCCTTGTGTGCATTTATGAAATTGATTTCATAGCTCGATGCGACAGTATTCCCGGGCTGGGGTGGGGTTTACCTGAGCTGCTCCTTCGCCTGCATCACCACGAAGTCCCAGGTGTGGTTGATCCGTTTGTGCAACATGTTGTAGCTGTCCTGCGGAGACGATGTTTAAATGCGACATTGCCAGGTCGCACGGCTGGCTGCGTTGCTGCATGGGTTCACGTTATGACTCACAGGCCGAACCCCTCCCAGGATATCAGCTGGCAGTGTCGGATTCACAAACCCTCTTACTGATGAGAACCTAAAATGCGTTGACCCTGACGCAACATGGCGGCAAGTTGGTGGATGTCTATGTGCGATCCTACTATGTGCATAATTGGTGGGAGGTTTTCTTACACAAAAATGTTCTGAGGGCAGAAGGAAAATGATTGGTTCGGATAGATAACCAATCAGATTGCAGAGGAGGCAGGACTAAGACATCTGATTGGTTGCTCCTGCCTCCTCTAGTTGCTCGGATCCACCTCATGTACAATCTAATTGGTTATCTCTCTGAACCAATCATTTTTCCTTCTACCCTCATAATATTTTGTGTAAGTAAAACTCCCATGAGCATTCAGCTATCACATGATCTCATCAAGCAATGCTTCAGACCAGCGAATAAGAATAGCATTGAAATGTACATAAATAAAAATTTTCTCTTACCTTTTCATAGTCTATCAGCTGCCCTTGCTTTCTGATATTCTTCTTAGTCAAATAAATCGCTTTAGAAGAGCAAAAGAAAGACATGGCAAGAAACTGTGTTTTTCTATTATTCTAGTAAAGGGAAGTAATGATGTAATAGGCGAGCACATGATTAATAATTGGTAATCACCGTAATCTAGCTCGGAGGCTGGCCACTGCTGAGAGCTCCAGAAGTACGGAGTCTAGCAAAAAGGAGATGCTGTCATTTGAAACTATTCAGAAGCAGCGTGACAAAGGTGCTTTGTGATTTAACATGTCAGGGACAAGGCGGGTGGAAGGCATTTTGCTACTTTAACTGGCATTGGTTCTCATACATCAGTGTTTCCCAATCCGGTCCTCGGCGACACACAGATGATCCACGTTTTTGCTCCCTCCCAGCTCCCTACCAGACAGTCTACGTTTTTGCACCCTCTCAGCTCTGGAGCCCGGACCAGATTGAGAAATACTGTCCTACACGGTAATTCCGCAGTCTCTCCAACGAATAGTTTCGATATGCGTGCCCCCCCATATGGCCACCACCCTCTCGCGCTGCCCTCCATCTGAAGAAACCGTGGTTTTAGGTTACCTGGAAGCGATACGGCGTCTCGTCGGGCCCCAGGACGAGCGTCCTGGGGTCCTTTAGGGGGTAAATGTAGCCGTGCTTCACGATCAGATTCCCCACATGAAGTGCCTCTGAAAACACACAAAGTGGTCACTCATTTCCACGTAAACTACTCAAAGCTCAAACAAATCCACTACTCGTAGCCCAGATTTAGGCATAGTAATTCTCTAAATTTTTGTCAGTGGAATACAGTAGAACACACGATAACTAGAAACTGAGTAGGCATATTATATTTTATTTTACGGTATAGCAAGTAACTGGAAAAAACGTTGACATGGTGCACAGAATAAGCCGCGGGGATGGTGCATTCCTCATCGGAACTATAATTAATTACGAGTAATTGGGACTTTCCACTTTCCGGCTGCCTCCGCGGCCATTGGCAGTCAGGCGCTCCCGGGGGTTTCAGACCGGCGCAGCAACAGCGCTGCTAGGGGGAAGCCTAGTGTTTACAGGGAGGGGTAACTGCTTACCGGGGCAACAGGTTTTTTGCCCATTCAAGTCTGTTAATGCATCTGCCATCTACTGCCTAAAAGTCCCCTCCTTTCCATTCCGACTTCTTTTCCAATCTGGGCTGTAAATCAGGGAAATCTGCTCCCTTGCTATTTAAAACCTCATCTGCATCGCCCGGGAATTCAGGACAACAGCGTCTTGCAGAAGTGCATAATGAGGGAGACGGATAGCGATATTTCTCCAGGCATGACTGACTGCCTCTGGCTATCAGCGAAGTTTGCATCGGGACTATCAAACCGTACAGCTCAGCATGCGTAGCGGCGCGACTCGGGACTGGCCTACAGATTATTTGTACTAATAGCCTCTCAGCAGAAAGATAAATAATTCAGCAGATAAATTGACGCCAGGGGAAGAAAATCCCAAAAGCTTCAGGCGAATGGGGTGTCTATGTTATGGACAAGCTCAATTCTGACATTTATTAATTCACAGGCTCAGCAATATCAATGGAACAGAACATGCTTCTGTCAGACACGTGAATTGCATATGCTTACACATAAATGCAGCTAGGCTAATCTGTTGTATGGATGACAAATTCTATTACTTCATTTGTATTTATTATTCAAAAGACTCGTTTATTTCTGTTATTTTATTACAAAAAAAAAAAAACCTGATGACGTCTTTCGCCAGCAGGGGCGCCATCGTCGTCACGAAGGGAAAAAAACAATCGATTAACCTCACATAAGAGCACCAGGTAACGCTTCCCTACATACTTCTCGGCCCTACCTTCTTCCATGATGGAGTACTTCTGAATTAGCCACTCCACGATATCATTTCCTGGGAAGGCATAGCGAGGAAGGCATCTAGTTAGAGTCGAGAAATGCATTAAGCCGTCATAAATCAAAAACGCTGAACTCGATAAATAAATTACATAAATAAATATGAGCGCAAGGAGATCGATGACAGTCTTAATGCACAGGATTCCCGAAGACCGCCGATGTATGGGCTTTCCTGTGAAGGGCTTAAATGACCATTAGGACCCGGCCCCCGGGACACTGCACGGCCGGGTGTAAGACAACCCGGGCGGCATGAAAAATTATTTTTAAAAAGTAAAATATGTATCGTGCACCTGTCATCGCATGTGGAATCACTGTGATTAACAGTCTTTGATTCTTCATCTTTATCCCCATGTCGGGATCTTGCATCGCCACAATGACTTGTTCAATCTGGGATAAGAAGAATAGTCAAAATCGTGAAATCAAGGTGACGACAGACATAGTGAAAACGTTCAACCTAGTAATATAATAATTGCTTAATGTGTGATTTGATATGTAATCGTTATATTCATCATTAAATCACCGGAGAGACACACTCATATATTTAGGCATATATATAAGTAAACTACAAGGTTTTTCCTCTGACTATCTTAACTGCACGTCAAAGACGTTATCGGATATTCCCGACTACAGACTTTCGGTTTGATCATTTATTCGCGTTATTAATTCGGCTCCTGATTACATTAAACTAAACATGCTCAGATTGTTACAACCTTTGCTTGTCGGTTATTTTTGGGATCTTTCTGGATGGGCTCAAGGCGGGGTCTGTAAGCACAAGCAAACTGCCAGCACTTTTGTTTTACATGAAAATAGTTTGATGTCGGCCTATTGCGTTATTGTCTGGCTATAATTTGGAGGCAATATTAAACAATAGGCCCATATATTGTAAATATACATGTTGTGTTGTTTTGTTGTTATCACAAACGTATAGCCTGATCATAAATTTCATGGATACCTGGATGTTGTATGTTCCATTATATTTATGAATGAATGATTTATGTGAAGTCTGGCTTAGATTCGAGAATTAATCATATAGATTAAAAAAAGTTTTCATTTAAAACTTATCTCATATAATAAAATCCTCGTCCGAACGAACATATGTCAGAATGAAAAAACATTTAAATTATTTTTGTGATGCATCAGTATCAATAGCTACAACGTCATAACAGATATAGATATAATGCGGTTCATACTTTTGAAGTTGATGCGTATCTCCCGAAAAAAATCAACTCCAGAAGAGTCCGCGTCTGTAAATGCCTGAACTTCGGAATCGATCCTACCTTTGTTAGGCGCGGCATCTGTGTCTTGCAGCTGTTCCCTTGGATAAAGATGTTAATTGTCATGCTTACAGCATCTCGATCTCCGGCGTTTGTGAAGTTGGGATTGATGCTGTCCTGTGTTTTTTTTTTCCTTCCACACTTAAGCTCTGCTTGTTACTGCCCCATAGCGGAGCGCAAGTGAAACGGACTACCGGAGATTTGCACTGTTTTTCTGTTAGTGTGTATAATCAAAATATGACTCAGTTTGGCCAGTTAGAAAAATATGATAATAGAAAAGTATTCTTTTCCTCTCACTTTTTTTTCTTGATTTAATTACCGACTTCACGTACTTACACTGTGTCCCGTTGCACGATGTAATATTGCGAAACTATGATTTTGTGGCAGTGTTTTGTAAAGGAATTTTCCGTTTAATCATCGTCTTAGTATAAAGCTATATGGTTGTTCTGGTATCAGTGGACGTACATTATGTATTTTTTCTTCTCTTGAGCACCATGGTCATGACATGAAGCTCAGTCATTGATTACTCGCAAATGTTAGTAGTCATCCGCTGTTTATCTTGAAGATGTAAAAGTAGTGCGCGTACATCTCCTCGTTAGTATAGTGGTGAGTATCCCCGCCTGTCACGCGGGAGACCGGGGTTCGATTCCCCGACGGGGAGAGTCTGCATCTTTTTGCCTCGGTCTCAAAAGGCACCAAGCTAGAACCGGCCCCGTGTTAGTGGAAACGGGGCTTGTGACTTGTACTCATGCATAATATTCTGCGGGTCGCTCAGCAGCGCAGCATATGAAACTAGACTCGGATTGTAAGTGTGTGGTTTTGATAATTGATGTATGGATGGATGGATCCTTAATAAGAGATATAAACAATAAGGTCCAGTCGCCAACTAATCATGTAAAATACGTCATAAACTCATGGTTGTTAAACCCAGAATAAAAATGAAGACGTATAACTAGGAAAGTCAACTTGCACATTTCAATTTTGGTTCGATATAATCACGTTGTCCTTAACCCTCCAGTGCAGGAGGGGACGGTAATGCGCATCGAATGTTTCCGAACCTGTGTGTGATACAACCGAGGAAGAGCCGATGACTTCGGGGGAGGAGGGGCAGGCGACTCGGAAGAAAAAGCAGCAGAACCCAATGCAGCCTGTAGCCCATTCAAAGGCCTACTGTTGGACCTCTGCTTATTTTGCAATACGTCTTTAGTACGGACTGAAAAATGTCCGATTTCGATGAGTTTGAGAAGCAGTTAAGCGAAAATCGGCAAGGTAAGTTTGGCTTTGAAGATCGGTGTATGCTCCCTGTTTTAGGGTAATAAAGTGGCCGGCGTGTCCTAGCGCCGAGGATGGTGCGGAGGGCACTTCTGCTGGTTCCGAAAAGAAAAGCGCGGCTGGGAAATCGGTGCCTTTTATCCGAGCGCTCGCCGATTCTGAAACCTGCCCGATTCTTCTTCTCCCAGCTGCCGCAGGATCCCCGAAAACTGACCGCTTTGGTAAATCAGTGACATTCTTTGCTTGGCATTGTTATAGAGATCGCTAGGCCTGCATCCATCAGTGCCCGGCGTACATAACATGGACATTTCAATGAAACGTTATTGGGGTGCACTCGATGTGAAAGCCTGCGGTTTTATTTATTTAATTATTTACCATTATACACTTGGATCATAAATTGTGACCCGCGTATTTTCATTCGCAGTAACACACTATGCATGGATGTTTGTTGCAAGCGTTATATTTTCAAGATCACGTTTAAAGTTTTATGCAAATAAAAACGACCGCGACCACTTGATTTAAAGTCCGCACTTAATAACAGTGTTAGTTACTTGGTTTTTAAATACTACGACGAGTTTTCTATATAATGATATGATTTTGTCTCTTTCCGATGCACAATAGCCTTTCCCTTGGGTCCGAAATGCTGGCCCTGTCATCCGTACAGAATAAGTCTTTCTCACACGATCGCCGTTTCTTCATGATGTATAGACTCTAAAAATCAGCCGCGTTCCCTGGAATCATAACAACTGCTTTTAGGTCGTTATTGCAAAGTCTTGCACCTGTATCTACCTTTACAG
Organism: Brienomyrus brachyistius; assembly: GCF_023856365.1. Lineage (NCBI taxonomy): Eukaryota > Metazoa > Chordata > Actinopteri > Osteoglossiformes > Mormyridae > Brienomyrus > Brienomyrus brachyistius. Next base: position 64,169 of record NW_026042675.1, read on the forward strand.
CGGATAGCAGTAACTAACAATGATGTACAGTTATATAACAATACACATATAACTTCATTAAAGTGCAGAGAATCCAGTAAACTGAATAAACTTAAGCCATACTAACGCAACTGAAATATACAACATGCGTTACAACGGAGTCGAAAGTAGGATTGATTTATGTACCTATCAAATGGCAATCTTGTCATATCAGCTCCTTATCACTAAATCACTAAAATGTCATTCGAAACGACCTGATTCGGCTAGACGAGCACTAAGTGCCGCCGTGTTTGATAAACTAGCAGTTCCAGTCATTCATATCTGCGCTCTGACTATGCCTGCGATTGCGGTAATTGGTTATTACCGATTTACGTAAGATGCATTGGCCGCTCCGTGTCTGTACTTTTGCAGCGGTGCATTACCGTAACGCTGTTATAACTGATGCATGAAGCTGATTCCTCGAGCAGCACCTGCGTTTAAATGCTTCACTGAAAACTGCACCTTCAGGGATTTATTTAAGCTTCTATATGAAGGACCTGCTGGGATAGAAAGGTGATATTTTATTGCTAGTTTAATAAAGTGCTGTCTGTCAGATTGAAACGATATTAATTACCCATCCATCGTCCAACCAGTTATCTTAGTCAGGCTCCCCTGGAGCCTATTCCAGGCAAATTCCCCATACAGAGAGCAGAGGCAAAATTCAGGCCTCCAGACTCGGAGGCGTGAGGCAACTGTACTCACCACTGTGCTCCTATATCATTAATTAGTCTGGTTATGTTTTTATTGTTTCACAACAGACTGACATTCAAGGGGATGTCCTTGTGCCCTTGAAATTATTAGCCATTGAGAGATGGGTGTGTTTGTTTCAGGAGGGTGTGATTGAATATGTGAATTGAATGGAGGTGCTTCATTCTGGTGAGGAAACTGGGGAGTTAGACCCCGTACCACATCTTGGTCTCCGTAAGTGACTTTTAAGGCATAGCGCTGGGTCAGTCAGCATCCAGCACCCCAGGGAAGTTGGTAATATGATTACTCTGTGACTCATGGGCTTCAAACCCACAACCATCCGGACACACATTCATAATCCCTCTGAGTTACACATCTTGGATTTATCGAAATGGATGGTAGGGGGGCAGTCATGTCGCTCCGCCCACCGTCTCACTGGTACCACGGTGTCGTCCCCCAGAGCGGGAGAAGGAGCGACACAAGAAGCGTAGCCGCAGCCGGTCTCTGAGCCGTGGCGAGAAGCACCGCCGCTGGAGCAAGGACTCCAGGGGGCGGAGTCACGAGAAGCGCAGCAGCAGCCGCGACCGCAAGGGTCGTGACCGACGGAGCAGCTCACGCGAGCACAAGAAGCACAGGTACCCCCCCTCACGGTCCCGGTTACAGGCACTGAAGCTGATATCTAGCATGGTTTGAGGCCTCTTAACAAGTTTCTTTCACAATCAACCAATTGGTTTCTTCGTGGTGGGAAGGGGGACTGTACCCATATTAAATTTTAACTGGCGTTTATAAGTAGCCCCCGCCATAGCGATGGGACCTCAAAGCCAGCCTAAAAAGTGGCGCATGGTCACACCCTCATGACCTTAAACTGCCTGCGATCCAAAGTTAAATGTAAACATTCTGCCATCTGTTTGTTTTTGCCAGATTCTGAGTGTTTACACTGTATTGTTTGGGGAAAACAACCTTCTGTTTTGTGTTTGGGCAGCTACTCTCCTCGGAGAAGCCGTAAGAAAAGGACATACAAGTACTGGGATGTTCCCCCTCCGGGATTCGAGCACATCACCCCCATGCAGTACAAGGCAATGCAAGGTTTGGATGCGACGCTTCCATGTCTGCTAGTTCAGTATTGCAAGGTTATGGTATATTGGTTGCAATGAAAGCATTTATTCTGGAGTGCCCTCCTCCCCCCTGCTGGTCAAAGAGGGAATAACACTTGGGATGATTTCAGACAGTGTGAAGAGAGCTTAAACCTAGGGGTTAGAAGCAAATGAAGGCGACGATCCGGATGTTCTGGCCGTCCCTGGTTGGGGTCTTGAAGCCCTTTCTCCTCCCCACAGCTGCAGGGCAGATCCCCACGATAGCTTTACTGGCAACATCCACCACCAGCGGCGTGGCAGTGACGCCCACCCAGGTGCCGATGGTCGGCAGCCAGATGACCCGGCAGGCCAGGCGGCTTTATGTCGGCAACATCCCCTTCGGCCTGACGGAGGTGAGTCCAGGCAAAGTCCCGCGTTGCCTTCTGTCATGCATACTGGTGTCATGTGTAGCTCAGTGAGTTAGGACACTGAGCCGGTCACAAGAAGGTTGTTGGTTCAAATCCCTTGGGCAGCAGAGTGATTTCACCATTGGGCCCCCGAGCGCAGCCCTTAAGCACTATTTGCTCTAGGAACTGTCTGGTCCTGCTTCTTCAATGAAATGTATGTTGCTTTGGATGAAAGTGTCCGCAAAATAAATAGATAAATGTACTAGACTTGTCAGTCATTTTTTTTCTCGTTTGCCTGTTTTGATGTCTTCAGACGTCTGCCTGTCTTCATTCAGTGTGTCTGCCTGTCTTTTTAGGAGGCCATGGCGGATTTCTTCAATACCCAGATGCGATTGGCTGGCTTATGTCAAGGTCCCACCAATCCCGTCCTCGCTGTTCAGATAAACCAGGACAAGAACTTTGCCTTCCTTGAAGTAAGAGTCTTTCCTGCCTAATGGCTGCTGTGTCCAGGCGGAGACCGCAGCCTTCCCTGATTAACGACGTTCTTCGTTCTGCCCTAGTTTCGGTCCGTGGATGAGACCACGCAGGCAATGGCCTTCGACGGCATCATTTTCCAGGGTCAGTCGTTAAAAATCAGGCGGCCCCACGACTATCGCCCCCTGCCTGGCATCTCAGAGCAGCCCGCCTTCCACGTACCAGGTCCGTTTTGCTTGTCGCCGTCATAACCTTAATCTTTATTTACCTTTGAAGAGCCGATCGGCAAGGCCAGTTTTTTGTACTCGTTACGGACTGACTGTCCTTCGCAAGCTGCGGATGTCTTGTCATATAAAGAGGGAGACTTTCACTTTTATTTACTTAATGTTGTAAATATTTAGCAGACAGTTTTATCCAAAGTGAAGAATGTTTTTTTTTTTTTTTTTTTTTTTTGAGAAATCAGGGTCAGCCTGTCCCTAGAGCAAACTCGCCGGCCCAGTGGTGTGATCACCAGTGATGTGAACCAGTGATCTTCTGATGATAACGCTGGCATCCTAACCAGCTGAGCCACACACACACACACACAGCTCAGTCACTCACTTCTTACTGTTAACATAGGGGTGTTGTGTGGCTCTGTGATGTTTGCCCATGAAAAGAAGGTTGCTGGTTGGCAGGGTTGGCAGAGTGATTTCACCACTGGGCCCTTGAGCAAGGACCCTAACCCCCAAATTGTTCTAGGGTTGCTGGCTCCTATTCTAGTTAAAAATTCTGGACACACCTACTGAAAATGACTTGTTTTTCAGCAAGATAATGACCCAAAGCCCACCTTGAAGGTTATGCAAGTAGCTTATTACCTTGTGAACTAGGAAAGAGATGGTCCCCACAGCCCCCCAACCTAAACTCTATAGAGCTGGTTTGGGATCAGTTGGATGAGAGTAAGAGTAAGGTAGCCAGCTTGCGCGCAGAACTTGTGGAAACTCGAGGACTGTTGGAGAAACGGTCCAGGTGGGTACATATGTTAGCTGGTTGAGTCCGCAATGCTGTCATCGAAGCCAATGGCTCCTATTTTGAAGAGACAAAAATTTTGTCTTTGCAGTACTTCATATGCATAACTTCCATGCCCAAAGGCCTTTTACTATAAGGTGAATAACAGCTAAAATAGAGACAAATGCATTAAGAGCAGGTGTGTCCATACTTTTGACTGGTGCTGCATGTGTCAGCATCTCCCATGGAGAGCAAGATGGGAGAGACAAAAAACAGTCGTCAAACTGCCCCAGTATTTAGGTATTTTTTTGCTGGAGTTACATTTATCTGATATTATATAGGAGATAACGACGTCATACTGATTTGAAGTTGGCTTATTTCACTCGCGCCGTTTGCTCGTGGTCATTATCCGGCATGTTGACGGTTTGCTGTGATCGGCCGGCTTTGGGCGCCGTGCCGCTCTGTCTGCAGGGGTCGTCTCCACCGTGGTTCCAGACTCGCCACACAAGCTCTTTGTCGGAGGCCTGCCCAACTATCTCAGTGACGATCAGGTACCCCGCCCTCAGTCTCTGTCGCCGGGGAGCCGACCCACAACCCTCCTGTGTTTCTGTCCCACTGCTGCACGTGGAACTCAAGCAGGCATGCACACACACGCACACGCACGCACGCACGCACGCGCACGCACATACATACATAAAATAAACACTCGTCTCTGTGTAACTGATTAGTAGGAAAAGAAAGCCTGTCAAAGTTACCTCACCGCTTAAAATTCATTACAAGATACTGGGGGGTCAAATGTCAGCATCATGTTTAAAGCTAGCTGCTGAAAATAGCCGCACATTTGAGGTTTTTTTTTTTTTTTTTAAAGATATTCATGGGATTTATTAAACATTTATTAGACATGTAGGTAATGAGTTGACAGTTACATTACGCTCATTGTTTATCCAGCTGTAAATTATGAAGATATTGAGACCCCGCTAATGTAAAAGGTACGTTTCCCAAAACCTCATGTTATCGACTTGCATAGTTGGAACCATTCAGTTGTTATCTAATGTTGTTAGCAAATAACCTTATTAGCAACAAAGGCTTTGGGAAACGTGCCTTACAGCTGGCGGCTTGCCAAACCAGTCACGTAGCCAGTCCCTGTGCTGCCTGTTGCTGGGTACCCTGGAATATTTGTATATCGGGTTAATTGCTGAGTGTTAGTCGGATGAATCAGCCGCGTCGTTTTGCTGCATGAAAATTTAAAATCGAGTCATCTGCGCGTCACCTAACTGACGAATACCTCCACATTGCCGTACACCTGTGTTTGCCCAATCCCAGTCCTCGGGGAACCGCCGACTGTCCACATTTTCGCTCCCTCCTAGCTCCCAGCCAATCAGGAACACCGAATACCTGGTACAGGTGTGCTGAGAGGAAGCAAAAACGTGGACTGACCGGGGGGGTACCCCCGAGGACTGGGCTGGGAAACACTACCATAGACTGTGCTTGAAATGTGGGGGAGATCGACCAAGTCCCCAAACGCTTCAGTATTCGCAGACGTGCCGTGTCTCACGTCCATGTCCGCACACTGAGAACGATGACTTCACATCCCGTTAACAGCGATGGGGAGCTGCGGAAGAATCGTTCCCTACATTGCTGTGTCGCTCGAAAGGCAGAAAATACTTCGGACCTTTTTCCCGGTGAACGATTATCAGCTTCACTGGAGTTTTCACATCGTGCCCCATGCCCTATTCTGTTATGACGTCAGTGATGGATAATATTACCATAACAACATGCACAGATGAGGTCGTCTTACTCTGAAAGTGTTGAAAGGGTCACATTTTAGACATTTTCTACTTCTCATTAGCATCTTTTATGATTTTTTTTTTTTCTTCCTATATCGCCACCCCACTGAAATCGGCCCATTATAGACATAATCCATACAGGCATTTAATAGTTTACCTATTTATTTTGCAAAAGTTAATCGCAAAACGTTTTGCGTCCACCCCTGCATTGTAACATTTTGAGCTCCGGTGTCCCACTCACTTTAGCCTAAACTGTTAAAAATGGCAAGACTCAGCCCACAAGATAGTGATCGCGGTTTCAGTGAAAGGTAAGTGAGAAGTGCAGTCAGTTTGTTTTTCTTTGATTTTTTTCCTCCTTTTCGGATTGTCATCGTAATCTTTCTTATCCAGTGTGAGTCACATGTAATCCAAGTCAAGAGGAAGGCTGTACCAAAGCAGCACTGGGGGGAGAGAGTTTGAATCCAGCAGAACTGTTAATGTATTTCACGTCAAAGCCAGTAAATGTGCCATAGACAGGTGAAATGGAAACCGCTGCTTGTATCCTGGTGTTTACATTTTTTTTGCAGTCCCTGCTACCGCTTTGATACTTACAGCTCTTTCATTTTTGTTCCCCACTTTGTCCCCAGCTAGGGGCCTGTAAGATCGTTAAGTCTTCGCTCATAATTTGTTCAGTAGTACTGACCTACTGCTGCCATGCCAACATGTAACACAAGGCAAGTAAGACATTCCGTCCCTCGCACGGATATCCTCCCTGTCGACGGCCTGCCCCTGTGGGGGGGCTCTGTCCTGGAGTGCTCTTAAGCATATGGGGTCCTTTTTTTGGGGGTTGAAGGCTGGGGAGAGACTTATTATGCTGATCACAGGGTATAAATTTGATTTTTTTTTTTTTTTGCCCCTAAGAGAAGGTAGGAGGTAGCGCCCTCTTGTGGCTGCCAGTGTCCCAGGTGACTCCTTTCTGAAGTCAGTGGTTAATGCGGCTTTACAGTAGATTCCTGTAGAATAAGTGAGGAATGATGTTAGCAGAGCTATTTCGTCCTGTTTGGCTTCAAGCCGTGGCCCCTTTAGCAGGACCCTGTGGCGGCTCTTAGCTTTACCTGTGAGTTTATCTCCTGTAGGCTTTGTCCCTCTAATTAACTGCACCAATGTGGTTCTTGGTTTTAAGAACAGGAAGTCAGTGATTCGGCTGGGTTTGTGTTCTGCCGAGTCGCCCCCCCCCCCTCCACATTGTATACATGGAACACTTAACATATAATTAGCTGTTTTTATTTAGTTTTTTTTTTATATACCATCTAGCTTAATTATTGTGGCCCTTAAAATCAGATGCAACTCGGTCCATATTTCAAAATTCGTAGTTGGAATTATCAGAGAACTTGATTAGGAATTCAGTTGTGTTGTATATGCTGTAGGATGGGGGGGGGGGAATCTGTGTTATCATTCATTGACAAGAATCAAAATAGTTACTTTTGTACGCTCCCAGTAAGTAAGTCATGCAGAAAGGGCACAGGGGGCTTTGAGCTCTAGTGTTGCACCGTAATGTCGAGCCACTTGTCATAAAGCCATTTTCCTGATGTCTTCACTGTTTCCTCATGTCGTTTTGCAAAGTTTAACATGCTGCTTCTCCCACAGTTAAGATTAGCATTTCTAGCGAGGCGCCGTGCCTGGACTGTCGGGCTAATCGCCCCCCCGCGTCTCCTCCTCTTGCCCAGGTGAAGGAACTCTTGACGTCGTTCGGACCTCTTAAGGCCTTCAACCTTGTGAAGGACAGTGCCACGTCACTGTCTAAGGGTTATGCTTTCTGTGAATACGTGGACATCAGTGCCACTGACCAGGTGCGTGAGGTGGGGCAGCAGCTGGAAGGTCTGGGGTGACTCGGGGCTTCCGGATGGAATTGCTGACGCTTGTGTGGGATGCATCCCGCAGGCCGTGGCTGGACTCAATGGCATGCAGCTCGGAGACAAGAAGCTCATCGTCCAGCGGGCAAGCGTGGGGGCTAAGAATGCCAACGCTGTGAGTATTTGCCCTCGGCTGCCGCCTTTCTGATGTCCTAAACCCAACTTGGTTCCTGGGTGCCTCCCAGGAAGCTTAATGCCCCTATTTCTTGGGTTTATTTGGGTCCATGTAAATTTCTCGCTGTTACTCGAGACGATTGGACGATCAGGGGGTATCTGACACTCTTGTCGCCCCCCGGGACAGACGGCCATCATCGAGACGCCGGTGACGCTGCAGGTTCCAGGGCTGCAGCGGCTGCAGAGCTCCGGCATGCCCACGGAGGTGCTGTGCCTCCTCAACATGGTCATGCCCGAGGAGCTGGTGGACGACGAGGACTACGAGGAGATCCTGGAGGACATCCGGGAGGAGTGTTGCAAGTACGGCAACGTGCGCTCCATCGAGATTCCGCGGCCCGTCGATAGCGTGGAGGTGCCTGGCTGTGGCAAGGTGGGACCCGTACTCTCCTGTACCAGTGGCAAAAAGAAGACCTCTGTAGGCACTAAACACAGGCTCATGGGAGCATTTCTTGCACAAAAGTGTTTTGAAAACGGAATAATTTTTTGTGTAAGAAAAACAATCTGATTGGTTCAGATAGACGACGGACGATCTGATTGGTTCAGATAGGCGACGGACAATCTGATTGGTTCAGATAGGCGACGGACAATCTGATTGGTTCAGATAGGCGACGGACAATCTGATTGGTTCAGATAGGCGACGGACAATCTGATTGGTTCAGATAGGCGACGGACAATCTGATTAGTTCAGATAGGCGACGGACAATCTGATTGGTTCAGATAGGCGACGGACAATCTGATTGGCTCAGATAGGCGACGGACAATCTGATTGGCTCAGATAGGCGACGGACAATCTGATTGGCTCAGATAGGCGACGGACAATCTGATTGGCTCAGATAGGCGACGGACAATCTGATTGGCTCAGATAGGCGACGGACAATCTGATTGGCTCAGATAGGCGACGGACAATCTGATTGGCTCAGATAGGCGACGGACAATCTGATTGGCTCAGATAGGCGACGGACAATCTGATTGGCTCAGATAGGCGACGGACAATCTGATTGGCTCAGATAGGCGACGGACAATCTGATTGGCTCAGATAGGCGACGGACAATCTGATTGGCTCAGATAGGCGACGGACAATCTGATTGGCTCAGATAGGCGACGGACAATCTGATTGGCTCAGATAGGCGACGGACAATCTGATTGGCTCAGATAGGCGACGGACAATCTGATTGGCTCAGATAGGCGACGGACAATCTGATTGGCTCAGATAGGCGACGGACAATCTGATTGGCTCAGATAGGCGACGGACAATCTGATTGGCTCAGATAGGCGACGGACAATCTGATTGGCTCAGATAGGCGACGGACAATCTGATTGGCTCAGATAGGCGACGGACAATCTGCCAATCAGATTGTCCGTCGCCTATCTGAACCAATCAGATTGTCCGTCGCCTATCTGAACCAATCAGATTGTCCGTCGCCTATCTGAACCAATCAGATTGTCCGTCGTCTATCTGAACCAATCAGATTGTCCGTCGTCTATCTGAGCCAATCAGATTGTCCGTCGCCTATCTGAGCCAATCAGATTGTCCGTCGCCTATCTGAGCCAATCAGATTGTCCGTCGCCTATCTGAGCCAATCAGATTGTCCGTCGCCTATCTGAGCCAATCAGATTGTCCGTCGCCTATCTGAGCCAATCAGATTGTCCGTCGCCTATCTGAACCAATCAGATCGTCCGTCGCCTATCTGAACCAATCAGATCGTCCGTCGCCTATCTGAGCCAATCAGATTGTCCGTCGCCTATCTGAGCCAATCAGATTGTCCGTCGCCTATCTGAGCCAATCAGATTGTCCGTCGCCTATCTGAGCCAATCAGATTGTCCGTCGCCTATCTGAGCCAATCAGATTGTCCGTCGCCTATCTGAGCCAATCAGATTGTCCGTCGCCTATCTGAGCCAATCAGATCGTCCGTCGCCTATCTGAGCCAATCAGATCGTCCGTCGCCTATCTGAGCCAATCAGATCGTCCGTCGCCTATCTGAGCCAATCAGATCGTCCGTCGCCTATCTGAGCCAATCAGATTGTCCGTCGCCTATCTGAGCCAATCAGATTGTCCGTCGCCTATCTGAGCCAATCAGATTGTCCGTCGCCTATCTGAGCCAATCAGATTGTCCGTCGCCTATCTGAGCCAATCAGATTGTCCGTCGCCTATCTGAGCCAATCAGATTGTCCGTCGCCTATCTGAGCCAATCAGATTGTCCGTCGCCTATCTGAGCCAATCAGATTGTCCGTCGCCTATCTGAACCAATCAGATTGTCCGTCGCCTATCTGAACCAATCAGATTGTCCGTCGCCTATCTGAACCAATCAGATTGTCCGTCGCCTATCTGAACCAATCAGATTGTCCGTCGCCTATCTGAACCAATCAGATTGTCCGTCGCCTATCTGAGCCAATCAGATTGTCCGTCGCCTATCTGAGCCAATCAGATTGTCCGTCGCCTATCTGAGCCAATCAGATTGTCCGTCGCCTATCTGAGCCAATCAGATTGTCCGTCGCCTATCTGAACCAATCAGATTGTCCGTCGCCTATCTGAACCAATCAGATTGTCCGTCGCCTATCTGAGCCAATCAGATTGTCCGTCGCCTATCTGAGCCAATCAGATTGTCCGTCGCCTATCTGAGCCAATCAGATTGTCCGTCGCCTATCTGAGCCAATCAGATTGTCCGTCGCCTATCTGAGCCAATCAGATTGTCCGTCGCCTATCTGAGCCAATCAGATTGTCCGTCGCCTATCTGAGCCAATCAGATTGTCCGTCGCCTATCTGAGCCAATCAGATTGTCCGTCGCCTATCTGAGCCAATCAGATTGTCCGTCGCCTATCTGAACCAATCAGATTGTCCGTCGCCTATCTGAGCCAATCAGATTGTCCGTCGCCTATCTGAGCCAATCAGATTGTCCGTCGCCTATCTGAGCCAATCAGATTGTCCGTCGCCTATCTGAGCCAATCAGATCGTCCGTCGCCTATCTGAACCAATCAGATCGTCCGTCGCCTATCTGAACCAATCAGATCGTCCGTCGCCTATCTGAACCAATCAGATCGTCCGTCGCCTATCTGAACCAATCAGATCGTCCGTCGCCTATCTGAGCCAATCAGATCGTCCGTCGCCTATCTGAACCAATCAGATCGTCCGTCGCCTATCTGAGCCAATCAGATCGTCCGTCGCCTATCTGAGCCAATCAGATCGTCCGTCGCCTATCTGAGCCAATCAGATCGTCCGTCGCCTATCTGAGCCAATCAGATCGTCCGTCGCCTATCTGAGCCAATCAGATCGTCCGTCGCCTATCTGAGCCAATCAGATCGTCCGTCGCCTATCTGAGCCAATCAGATCGTCCGTCGCCTATCTGAACCAATCAGATTGTCCGTCGCCTATCTGAACCAATCAGATTGTCCGTCGCCTATCTGAACCAATCAGATTGTCCGTCGCCTATCTGAACCAATCAGATTGTCCGTCGCCTATCTGAGCCAATCAGATTGTCCGTCGCCTATCTGAGCCAATCAGATTGTCCGTCGCCTATCTGAGCCAATCAGATTGTCCGTCGCCTATCTGAGCCAATCAGATTGTCCGTCGCCTATCTGAGCCAATCAGATTGTCCGTCGCCTATCTGAGCCAATCAGATTGTCCGTCGCCTATCTGAGCCAATCAGATTGTCCGTCGCCTATCTGAGCCAATCAGATTGTCCGTCGCCTATCTGAGCCAATCAGATTGTCCGTCGCCTATCTGAGCCAATCAGATTGTCCGTCGCCTATCTGAGCCAATCAGATTGTCCGTCGCCTATCTGAGCCAATCAGATTGTCCGTCGCCTATCTGAGCCAATCAGATTGTCCGTCGCCTATCTGAGCCAATCAGATTGTCCGTCGCCTATCTGAGCCAATCAGATTGTCCGTCGCCCATCTGAGCCAATCAGATTGTCCGTCGCCCATCTGAGCCAATCAGATTGTCCGTCGCCCATCTGAGCCAATCAGATTGTCCGTCGCCCATCTGAGCCAATCAGATTGTCCGTCGCCCATCTGAGCCAATCAGATTGTCCGTCGCCCATCTGAGCCAATCAGATTGTCCGTCGCCCATCTGAGCCAATCAGATTGTCCGTCGCCCATCTGAGCCAATCAGATTGTCCGTCGCCCATCTGAGCCAATCAGATTGTCCGTCGCCCATCTGAGCCAATCAGATTGTCCGTCGCCCATCTGAGCCAATCAGATTGTCCGTCGCCTATCTGAGCCAATCAGATTGTCCGTCGCCTATCTGAGCCAATCAGATTGTCCGTCGCCTATCTGAGCCAATCAGATTGTCCGTCGCCTATCTGAGCCAATCAGATTGTCCGTCGCCTATCTGAGCCAATCAGATTGTCCGTCGCCTATCTGAGCCAATCAGATTGTCCGTCGCCTATCTGAGCCAATCAGATTGTCCGTCGCCTATCTGAGCCAATCAGATTGTCCGTCGCCTATCTGAGCCAATCAGATTGTCCGTCGCCTATCTGAGCCAATCAGATTGTCCGTCGCCTATCTGAGCCAATCAGATTGTCCGTCGCCTATCTGAGCCAATCAGATTGTCCGTCGCCTATCTGAGCCAATCAGATTGTCCGTCGCCTATCTGAGCCAATCAGATTGTCCGTCGCCTATCTGAGCCAATCAGATTGTCCGTCGCCTATCTGAGCCAATCAGATTGTCCGTCGCCTATCTGAGCCAATCAGATTGTCCGTCGCCTATCTGAGCCAATCAGATTGTCCGTCGCCTATCTGAGCCAATCAGATTGTCCGTCGCCTATCTGAGCCAATCAGATTGTCCGTCGCCTATCTGAGCCAATCAGATTGTCCGTCGCCTATCTGAGCCAATCAGATTGTCCGTCGCCTATCTGAGCCAATCAGATTGTCCGTCGCCTATCTGAACCAATCAGATTGTCCGTCGCCTATCTGAACCAATTTTTTGTGTTTGTGAAAACGGGTCTTTAATCGGGGAAACGGAGCGGGTAGAGCAGGACGGAACGCAGGCATTGACAAACTACAATGACGGACAGGGCAAACAGGTAAGACCAGGACTTAAAATAGGTCATGACTAATCAAAGTAATCGGGCAAAGCAGGAGACGATCAGGGAAGCACACGTGGGTAATCAGGGGGCGTGGCACACACGAGGAGCGGACAAGCCGGGCATATATGTATATCTATATAAAACCTCATTAATGAGGGACAGGGAACAGAACGGACAGACAGAACTGGCACAGGGGAAGGAGCCAGGACAAGACTTGACATAAGACAGGAAAGGCAGAGAAACAGATCAGAAAGGGGGACACGGAGGGAACAGGCAGGACAAAAGGACCGGGAGTGAACGAAGGGAACATCGGGGAAAGAGGAGCAGAAGCCAGAGGGACGAGGGACAAAGAGAGGAGGGACAGAGACAGGAGGAACAAAGCGAGGGGGAGCAGAGGCAGGAGGGACAAAGACGGGAGGCCAGGGAGAGAAGGAGGGGGAACCAAGAGGAGCCCGAGGGAGACCCAGCGGGCGACGGGAGGCAGCCGGAAGGGCTGCAGGCGGCCGGGAGGCCGGAGCCGGAGGGGCCGAGGAGATGGGGTGAGGGACAGACGCAGGGACGAAGGAGGGAGTCGGAGGGGAGACCAGGGAAGGGGACGAAGGAGCTGGAAGGGACCCTGGCGAGGGCAAGGAGAGAGGGGGAGCCGCAGCAGACGGCGACGTCCTCCGACACGCCAGAGCGGGAGGACCAGCAGGCGAATGAGGAGCCGCCGTCGGGGGGCCCGCAGGCAACCGATAAGACGCCGGAGGAGGGACCGAGGCAGGGCGACGAGGCCGCGGAGGGGGACCCGCAGACGACAGCCGACCCGGAGGGCCAGGACCCGCAGGCGCCGACCAAGCCCTAGCGCCGGCGAGGGAGGGCGAGCCAGGGGGCTGGGCGGGTGGGACCCCAGCCGTGCGTCTGTGTCCTCTCCCCTTATGGGACACAGACATAAGGACCCGTGGCCGGGGTCGGGCTCGTCGGGGTGAGGGTACCAGAGTCACAGGGGGAGAAGGGACTGGAGTGGGGCCAGGGACTGGAGCTGCAGGCTGCAGAGGGGGCGCCTGCCCGGGAGCTGCAGGCAGGGAAAGCGCCTCGGACGTGGGCGCGGTAGCTGCAGGCAGCGGAGACGGCTGCTCGGGCTCTGGGGCCGCAGGGGGCACTTATTTTATTATATAAAATAAGTGTCACACAACCGGGGTGACATGCCTTGCCTGCTTGTGGGATGAGGAAGACTCAGGGACTGGAAATGGGATTAAAACTGAAGATGTGCTCATTCCTTTGTGTATTTACAAATTTTCCTTCCGTCAGACATGAGGAGTTTGCTGCTATATTTGGCACTAATAGAGATTCTGATGCTGCTATTTTTATTGTCTATTAGTTTGTTATTATTTACAAGTTCTGTTGTGTTTTTGCATTTTTCTCTTCTGGTTAATTAACTGCTGTCTGATTGCTGTGAAGTATGAGTGTGGTGAGTAAGACTCAGGGACTGGAAGTGGGATTACAACTGAAGATAACATGCTTATTCCTTTTTGTATTGTTTACAAATTTCCTTCCGTCAAACATGAGGAGTTTGCTGCTATATTGTGCACTAACAGAGATTCTGATGCTGCTATTTTTATTGTTTATAAATGTGTTATTGTTTCCAAGTTGAGTATTCAATAAATGCTAAATTGAGAAATTTTGTGTATCGTTTGTTATTATTAGTGTGATATTTTACCATGCAAATAGAGGGGAAAACGTCCAATTATCGGCCAAAAAAAATCAGCAGCATATATCGGCCATCGCCTTACCCTGACTCCTAAATATCGGCATCGGCTATTGAAAAACCCATATCGGTCGACCTCTAGTAACAGTACATTCTGTCCAATTCATCCATCGAGTTAAGTCACACACCCACTTGAGGGGGCACTCCGGCAGACGTGAGGATGGGGATGTTCTTTCCGCTATAACATCCACTGCAGAAGTACATCTCGCTCCTGTTCACAGGGCTTACTTCAATGATGAAGCAGGGCTGGTTGTCTGGACAAGTGAAGTTGTCCTGCTGCTGGGTCTCGGTGCCGTTTTTCCACCTAAGCTTGAAGGTGGAAATGTGTTCCAACTTGGTCCCTGGGACTGCAGCATAGCCAAACATCGCGAGCAGCGTCGGCCACACCCACCACCAGAACCATCACACCGTCCTATACACATAAAGAAGAACTAAAACATAGAGTGTTGTGACAATCTATGCGTTAATGTTTGGCAGCATAGGTGATTCGTTAAAATTATACCGAAGAATGGAAAATGTGATATTTAGAATATTTTTTGCCATTTAGTAGCTAATTTAAGCACTTACCCAATGCCTCAATTTGTTTTAGGTCAGTAATGTCTGAGCCAAAAGAATGAATGTATGAATTTAATACAATTCACCCACTCCCACCCACACACAAATCTGAAATTCAATTTATTAAGACACTTCTTAAACATTAGTGCATTAACAAAAAAGGAAAATCTTAAGAGATTCAGTAGGATTTTCTATGTTAGACTTAAGTTAATAGTTCAATAGTTTTTATATATTTCAGTATACCAATTTGACTTTAATGTTGAAACAGATGCTAAAACATGGAATAATTTCATAACTAGAGAAACATGTTATTCACAAACACTAGCAAAGGTAGCTTATAGTTAAACTTACTTAAGTCAGCAAGTCAGGCTACAGTGTGTAAGAATTGTCGTAAACGATAATTTGTCTCAGTCTTACATGACAGAATAAGTAAACAGAAAATATAAAATGGCTGAAACAGCATCATTAACGCCAGCTACAGTAGAGGCGCAGAAAAGGTGTCATGACTGAAGTATTCCCAAACTTTGGAAGACCGCATGCGAGCCTTTTTTGCCGCGTGTTTCTCCAGAGGCTCCGGAGCTCCGCTGGTTGACGCAGCCAAGTTGGCTCATGTGCAGGGGGACAAGCGGCAAATTTCTTTTTTGCAGGGTGGTAGGTGATGTCTCATTAATATTTCTGAGAGAAGTGCTACATGATTGGCCAGTGCATGCCTTACAAAATGGTGCGGCACTGCATCCAAGCCTGCGGCACTCAGAGTCACAAATACAGTGGAAACCATTTGTAGTAATTACGTCTGTCTGGCTGATTTCCAACTAATTGATATTTGTATATTTATTACATGAATATAAGGTAATATAAGGTAATAGAAGAGGTATTTAATGGTTTTCCGTCTGAGGAATTTGCAAAAAACTGCAGTGCATGATGGGTCGGATCTAAAGGCTGCCTAACGTCCTCATCTGTAGGACGACTTACATCAAGACTAGGAAGGTGCATAATGTTCATGCCTGGTTGCGTTTGTTGGTCCAGAAAGTAATTCAATTTCGCCATGTAGGTTACGTTCTTAAAAACTGCTTGGAATATAGCCCGATTATATGCTGTGGGCCTTTTAATTTCTTTGTTTACCAGGTAGGCTACCTTCTTTAAACTGCGTTTTGTTAGACTACATATTTAGGGAGGTCTTTATAAATTTATTGTAGTCTTTATAAATATGTACATAGTTTAGCCTAACCCAGCCACTTAAGGGAGCAAGCCAGCTCAACTAGGTGTCGGTCCCAAGCCCGGATTAATGGGGAGGGTTGGCGTCAAGAAATAAAGAGACTGTATCTTCACTGCATGACTGATGTCAAAATGTGTGAAATATGTGGTTGTATAAATAAATTCATTAAAGTAGGTTAATGATTCTGTGCTGTCTAAATTGTATAGAAAATTTCTACATATAGCCAAACAAATCTCCTCCTGTTTGAAAAGGCATAGAAAAAGCAATTTAGCCACTAAAACTTTACAGTTTTTGTGAGGGACAGTCGAATTCTCTCGTTAAGTTTTTTGTGATCCTGCACCTACACTTTGCCGGCCCCAGGAGGATGGGCTCCCCCTTTGAGTTTTTGAGTTTGGTCCCTCCCAAGGTTTCTTCCTTCTTGGGAGTTTTTCCATGCTATCGGCGCCTATGGCTTACTCACTGGGGGCTTTGGGTGGGCATGATATAAAGCAAAGCATTTTCCCTTCCAGTTTCCTCCTCTGGTCCACATTGCAGGACCATCAGCCATCAGAAACAGCCCAGACAGTCTCCTTCAGCTTCTTTAGTGTCCTTGGAAGCCAAGGCAGTTTTAGATCTGAGAGGAGGTTTATCAGAAGGACACATATTACGTCGTTTGTCCTGAAATGTAACATGGGGAGGAAAAGTTAAGCGGTTTAGTCAGATTGGAGTCGTTTATTCAGCAGTGGCAGCGCCAGTGACTTAATGCTACAGGTGCTATAGGGGAGTGAGATTATTTAGAGCGGGTGCTTTAGCTTTTCAGCTTATGTAGATGCTGTATAGAAGCACACAGCACGATAAGCTACAGCATGGATAAAATATGATAAAATATGAAATTCTAACGTCTAGCTCACAGAGCCTCTATGTGTACTTTGAAGAAAAAATACACTACAAGTATGCTATAAAAACCGCAAAAATGTCTTACACAATATACAGATTTTACAGATAGTTAAAGAAAAAATGAAACCAATATTTTGGGGGTGCTGTGGGGGTACTATGGTCATTGGAGGAGGAGCTAGAGCCCCCCCCCCAAGCTTTTCCCTGGTGCTGCCACTGTTGTTCAGATTAAAAGTAACCTTGTCATTAATAAACAGTACTCTGATCAAATTTTTGCATGTACAAACACAATCAAAGTTTAACCACATGTTTAGACACAATTCACACACCTGTTACATTTCCATAATGCTAAGACTCTCTACACTTACTTCATCCACTTTCTTGTTTGGTACACAGTCAATTGATGGATGTGTAAGATTATTACCAGACCGTCTGCTGCAAACTCTACAGTTAATGAATGGCTGCAAAAACACACAGACACACAAAAACAGTATTTAAAGAGTGGTGGGCAATAAATACAGTGAGAGAAGGTGTAGTAAAGATATATCTAAAGATTTAAGGCAGAGCTGCTGGACTGCAGGGTTTAATGACACAGAACAATTTTAGAGGAAAGAGCTTCCAAAGCAGGGTCACCTTAAGGCTATATTATACAAAGCAAGTTCATCTAAAAGTATGAACAACAAATCCCGTTTAACTGAACACTGCTCTGTATTAAAATACTGTCCTCCGATCAAGCTAAGTGGTCCTGTAGTTCACTATTTAAAGAGGTAAATTTAAAGGGTAATTCACACTGCGCATCTACCCTGCTCTGACCAGATTTAATTGCCCTTTCACCACAAAACACCACACTGCCATTTAAGGCTGATTTCAACTGCCTGGTAATCCAGCCTTTAAGCCTGTAAACCTACTAAAATTTGAGAATAAGGTGATGGAACTGGCTGTTTGAGGCCACCTATCTATTTGTTACTTTATTGTTGGCTAACTTTCCTCCGCAGGGCATCAAAAAAGTTAACATGAACCTAAATTAATTTGCTAACTGATATGTCCAATGCTCACAGTCACAGTGACTCTTTACTTACCCTCTTGTCCATGAAAATACAGTCAGCCCGATGGTCTGTTGCAGTTGACTTTGGACATTTTGTTGCTCTCAAGAGAATCTCAATGTCAATGTATTCACTGCTGATCTAAATCACATAAACACGTTATATACAAAATTGCCTACAACTGTTTTAAAGGCAATATAACAAACAATAATCACCCAAAAAATGGCAAACTGTCACAGACTTGACTGCAGCAGATTCAGAGAGAAACTGTGAGAAGGTAAAATTGACCAGGGCTGAGATATACAACCATCACTTTCATTGTGAAGAGACATTAAGCATCATATGCATTGAAATTAAAACATCAAAATCAATGTGATTCTCATTAGTTCAGCTTGCAGATGATGAAAGTTTCACACTTTTGTAAACACTTTCTCAGCAGTTACCTTCGGACGGCCCTGGATGTTATAGAAATTCATGTGCTGACGGGTTCCTTGATGAGCATTTTCGACTGCGAGTTTAATGGCCGTCTTGTAGAGTGCAGGGAGACTGTGGTAATCTTGCTGGGCCTCTGTGGAGATAAGCAGAGCTCCATAAGCCAAAACCAGAACCAGCAGGCGGGTCATCTTCCTCTCAGCTTTGAAGGGAGAAGCAGGACTGAGGACACTGATCTGTGGTCCCCTTATCCAGCACGTCCAGGGGCGTGTCCTTCACCCGAAACAAACAGACCTTTGAACAACATTGGAAAACTCTTCAGGATGAATCGAGGCAGGTGGTCAAGTGGGTTTATTGTTATTTCAGCAATATACACAGTACACAGTGAAAGGAAACATTGTTCCTCCTGGACCACGGTGCAAGACAAAGAAGAAAAACAGAAACAACACAAGATGACACAAGTGCGGGCAAGATAGAACTATACAGAGTGAAAGGAGCACAAACAGAGGGAGAAAGTGCAAGATAAACACAAGAGCAACAATACAATACTACAGGACAAGACAGCGCAGTCAAGAACACAGAGTGCAGCCAGAGCTAACCTGAATAGGGGCATCAAGGTTGCCAGGCAGGCAGAGAAACAGAAAATAGAGGTCTACTTCACATACAACAACCCACAGTGGGTGTGGCAGGGAATACAACACATTACAAACTTCAAAGGCAACAACACCGTCACTGTTAACAGCAACGCCCTTTTAGCAAAGGAGCTAAACAGCTTCTTTGCTCGTCTGGAGGAACACAGAGCAGACATAGCCACACTGCCCCCTCCCCCAATCTCCAGCACTCACAGACTCCCTCTGCAGGAACACCACGCGAGAAGGCACATTGCATCTCTAGGTGTGTGGAGTTTAAGACAAGGCAAGTGATGCTACGATAATATAATTCCTTGGTAAGACCCCACCTAGAATATTGTGTGCGGGTTTGGTTACCATACCTTAAGAAGGACATTGCTGCCTTGGAAAAGGTGCAACGTAGGGCAACGAGAATGATTCCTGGTCTTAGAGGAATGTCTAATGAGGAGAGGTTAGCTGAGCTGAATCTGTTTAGCCTCGAGCAAAGGAGACTAAGGGGGGACATAATCCAGGTGTTTAAGATTCTAACAGGTCTGGATGCTGTTCAGCCAAATGGCTATTTCAATGTTAGTTTAAATACCAGAACTCGTGGCCATAAGTGGAAATTAGCTGGAGAACATTTTAAAACGAATTTGATGAAGCATTTCTGTACACAGCGTGTAGTTAGAGTATGGAATAGTCTTCCTGTTATTGTAACACAAGCTAAAACCCTGGGTTCTTTTAAATCAGAGCTAGATAAGATTTTTGAGCTATTAGCTAAGTTCTCCTCAAAGGAGCTTGATGGGCCGAATGGCCTCCTCTCATTTGTAAATCTCTTTGGTTCTTATGAGTCAGCTTACAGAGATGAGGTCCAGAAACTGATAGGTTGGAGTTCAGCAAACAATTTGGCACTAAACAGCACAAAGACAAAGGAATCACTGACTTCAGGAAGGATGGAGGCGACACTGGCCTGCCTAGATGGATGGATGGATGTTTTTATTGACATTGTAAGTACAATGAGATTTAGTTTGGAACGCGCCAGCAGCTACACAGTATATTTACAATTATATAGATTGTGAGGCATAAAATAAGGTGTGAGTAATATAACATAACGACATAATATAAGTAATCATTAATTAATCATTACAGATGGTATGAGGTGTGAACCGCTAGGCTGCTATGGCATGTTTGGTATCAAACCGATGGAAAATCACTCCAGTTTCCAAATCTGGTCAGTGGTTACCACGAAAGTGAATATATCAAAAGTTACACCAGCCTAACGAAAATCATCAATACAAGGGAAATCACTCTGGTCATAAATCTCAAAAGGACTGATACAGACCCCCTTCCGAAAGCCCGCCAAATGGATGGTCAGCCATTGGTCCAGGAGTCGAATTCCTGGTCACTCCTATTCACGAACTTTACACTATAAAACCTGGCACCTCAGAACAAAGCCAGGAGAGGAGAAACAGAAGGGAGGAGAAAACAAAAGACCATCAGCACGAAGAGAGGCAGAGAACATCAGCCCAAGAGAAGAGAAGCCCACAAGAAGCCCTCCTGAAGCCTATCAGTGAAGACCCAGCTGGACAGAGAACTGCAACCAAGCCCAAGCTTCACCAGGAGAGGGAATCAGAGGGGCTCCACTCCAACAACCGCTGCAAACACCGCGCCTCCCTGAGTGCCATCACCCATCAGCTCATCAGCCTCCGCAACCAACTGCCAAGACCCCCCCCCCCCACTCTGCAACCAAGTAAACAAACTTCCTTTCATTTATAACAACCTAAACTCCTATTCACCTGCTATATTACTTTAGGACAGTATTTCCACAAATTGCTTGCTTTGCAGAACAGTATTTTCCCTTTTAAGGTTACTCATTTTAAATCTGGTCATTGCATTTTCATGATTACATTGTTTGTGTCCACTCCGTTATTTCGTGTTTATTGTTTGTTAGGTGTAATGTCTGTCTTATGTTAGTTATAGGAATAAATGCATGTCTTTTACACAACTTCAGCCTCCGTTCATTGAGTGCTCACAAGAATCCCTGCCTGTGCGATCTACGCTCTGAAACCTCAAATTCGCCTGAAATATCGCGAGACTCTCTCTCATTGGCCGTGAGGGGAGCTTCGCTACCGATCGTTTACATTACCTGGTGACGCAGCTCGTTGGACAAGCCTTCTATTCTAACCCAGGTTATTACGTGATACTGGTTATTAATGAGTTCCATTTAAGTCACACATTAACAGACTCACGGTGTTTCGCAATTGAGTTTGAGCCGACCATTCAGCATAAAAATTGGTTAATAATCACAAGGCACAAGGTTTAAACTTATTCTGAGCACACAATTTAAACTTTTTATGACCGAACGTGCAGTGAAGAAGCGCTACTGTGAACTGGTTGCAAAAGTCGCACTCATGGCAATCTGAAGGCATTTAAGCGGGATCATATGGGCTTATTATAGTTATTTTTATTTCTATTATTAGTAGTTATATTATTTTGTTTTATTTTCGGTGATTTCATTGTAGTTCTTTCGTATTAAACTGCAGTAAACTTTAACCCTATGTCTGACGAGATTCTCAGATGTAGCGCTTTGTTTCCAGGTTCAATTCGGACGAGTGTCTCCGTTTCTATATATCCTGGGAGAGATCTCTCTATTAGCGAACGGGAATACTTGTTATGAGGTTCTAACCTAAATTATGTTGCGCTTGGACATAAGACCGATAGCTTAGTTACCTATCAGGATCATACTCGTATGTGTGTGCCTGCTTTAGACAAAGCAAGTTTAACACAACTTTGCGCTGTGAGCCAAGTGTGTGTCATTTAGAAATTGGGAGTCTCCTGTGCTTGAGACCCACCGTGGTTAAGCACCATTTGCGACGAGATATAGTGCACTCACAATTTAAATCTGTCGCCGTAACGCGTGCGCCGTCTCGCTTCAGTAATTGTTTTAAGGGGTTTTATACTGTGCAAGGCACAGAAGAAGGCCACAAGCAGCATGCGCATGCATTAAATGTGTGTGTCACTCATCTAGCGTCGGCAACCGCCTAGCTATATCTTTGGTTACCTCTAGTGGTCAGGCATAGAACTACCACTCCATTTCGAAATTGCGCCTCTAGTGGCCAGGCATAGAACTACCACTCAATTTCGATATTGCGCCTCTAGTGGCCAGGCATAGAACTACCACTCCATTTTGATTTTGCGCCCCCGGTGGTCAGGCATAGAACTACCACTCCATTTCGATATTGCGCCCCCGGTGGTCAGGCATAGAACTACCACTCCAGTTCGAAATTGCGCCTCTAGTGGTCAGGCATATAACTACCACTCCATTTCGAAATCGCGCCTCTAGTGGTCAGGCATAGAACTACCACTCCATTTCGAAATTGGGCTTCTAGTGGTCAGGCATAGAACTACCACTCAATTTTGAAATTGCGCTTCTAGTGGCAAGCCATAGAAGTACTACTCCATTTCGAAATCGCGCCTC
The DNA here is from genome assembly GCF_023856365.1 of Brienomyrus brachyistius. Classification (NCBI taxonomy): domain Eukaryota; kingdom Metazoa; phylum Chordata; class Actinopteri; order Osteoglossiformes; family Mormyridae; genus Brienomyrus; species Brienomyrus brachyistius. The sequence goes on from NW_026042675.1 coordinate 86,640, forward strand.
TAGTGGTCAGGCATAGAACTACCACTCCATTTCGATATTGCGCCCCCGGTGGTCAGGCATAGAACTACCACTCCATTTCGAAATTGCGCTTCTAGTGGTCAGGCATAGAACTACCACTCAATTTTGAAATTGCGCTTCTAGTGACAAGCCATAGAACTACTACTCCATTTCGAAATCGCGCCTCTAGTGGTCAGGCATAGAACTACTATTCCATTTCGTAATCGTGCCTCTAGTGGTCAGGCATAGAACTACCACTCCATTTCGAAATTGCGCTCCCGGTGGTCAGGCATAGAACTACCACTCCATTTCGATATTGCGCCCCCGGTGGTCAGGCATAGAAGTACCACTCCATTTCGATATTGCGCCCCCGGTGGTCAGGCATAGAACTACCACTCCAGTTCGAAATTGCGCCTCCAGTGGTCAGGCATAGAACTACCACTCCATTTCAAAATCGCGCCTCCATTGGTCAGGCATAGAACTACAACTCCATTTCGATATTGCGCCCCCGGTGGTCAGGCATAGAACTACCACTCCATTTCGAAATTGCGCTTCTAGTGGTCAGGCATAGAACTACCACTCAATTTTGAAATTGCGCTTCTAGTGGCAAGCCATAGCAGTGCCACTCCATTGAAATTGCACCTCTAGTGGTCCGCCATAGTAGGTTAACAACATCTGAGTTGGGTCTCTGGTGGTCAACTGCGGTGATACAACACGCATAATTGGACACACAGGTTCTTGCCTGAAAGCAGGAATCAACTTCACGGACTAAATCAGTTTGATCACAATACATTAACATCCAATTAGGTTATTGTTGCATAACTAATTGATGTTTACAATTGAATAAGAAACACAATTCATTTGGTTTGATTCCCGTTTAACCTTTTTGATTTATTTTAGGTTTTATTTCACCTTATGCTTTCATTCATTCCCTCTCCCCCAACAAGGGGACTTGCATAGAAGTTCAACCACTATTAACAACAGTAAACCAGTTACGTACACAATCCCATCAGGAAGTCGTTTGGATGTGATCAGTTGAGCCCTTCGGGTGCTGGGTGCTTACCATTCGCTCTCTGTTGGTTGAGCTTGTCTGTGGCTCTGCTGTCACTGCTTGTGATCGTACAGTTTGTCAGAACCGAAGGGGAGTTCTCAGCAATTGGATGCCCAAAAGCGTGTCAGCCCGGCTACACCCACTGACTCATTACGGGCAAGGCTGACAGGTACCTCAGGCGGTCATTACAACTTTTGAGCAGGACTTCGTTTAGGGTGAGTTCTGAGAACGGCCCTAGCTTGGACTCTCACTAGGGTGGGTGATACCTGAAGGCAATTTTGCCAGCCGATAAGCTGAGCTCCACCTGGGTTGTCTCAGTTGTGCATACAGAATACGCCCTTCCAAGTTAACATTGCTGGGGATCGGGGGAGTGGAAGCCGGACTCAGGCTTGCTTGGCTGGGAGAATGATTCCTGGTCTTAGAGGAATGTTTAATGAGGAGAGGTTAGCTGAGCTGAATCTGTTTAGCCTCGAGCAAAGGAGACTAAGGGGGGACATAATCCAGGTGTTAAATCTGGTCATTGCATTACATTTTTTTTGTATCCACTCCTTTATTTCGTGTTTATTGTTTGTTAGGTGTAATGTCTGTCTTATGTTAGTTATATCCATCCATCCATTTTCCAAACTGCTTATCCTACTGGGTCGCGGGTGGTCCGGAACCTATCCCGGAATGTGGAATGGGCACGAGGCAGGGAACAATCCAGGATGGGGGGCAGCCCATCACAGGGCACACTCACACACAAATCGTGATTATATTATTGCACTATACTATATAAATAAAAAGTAAACTTAATACCAGTTGTGGTAATAAAGTGCACAGAGAGTAAGAGAGAGTAGGGTTTCACATAAACGTATGTTCATTAGCATTTAGTATTCTGATGGCTTTGGGGTTAGAAGCTCTTATTAAATCTGGTTGTTCTGCAATGCATACTGCGGTAACGTTTACCAGAGGGCAGAAGTTCAAACATCTCATGTGCTGGGTGCGTGGGATCTTTTTTAAATATAATTATGCATATGTAGAACTAGGGATATGATCCTGTTAAGTATGATAGTTCTGTCTCATTATTGCAGGATCGACATCCATAGTAACTGTGGTGATCTATCCATTTGTGTGCATGTCTGTGTGTGTGTGTGCGAGCGGGTATACCTATCCTACCCCATAGCGTGATAAATACCTGTTTTTTTTTTCCCTTATGGGGACCACGAAACTGAAAACCAGGAAAACTCTATTTTATAAAAATCTGTGACTGCTGTGGAAAAACTAAAAATGCAAAACCTCTTTTATTTTGCTTGGTTACTTATGGTTATGGTTAGGGCAGGGTGGGGGTTAAGATTGTCATAGTTAGCGTTAGCATTTATCCAATAGAAGTCAATGAGCGGGCCCCATAAGGATAGGTATACCCTATGTGTGTGCATGTGTGTGTTTGTCCCATATTGCCTGGGCTTCAGGATACCTCATAACCCGGAACTTCATCAGAAGTAGTTAGAAAATGGATGAATGGATGGATGGATGGATGGATGGATGGATGGATGGATGGACAGATCAATAAAAGTACAGAACATCCATTTTACAAAGAACCATCAACACTAAATGTATGCACTGGTCATGCTCCTGGAAATTAAACTTTTCTGAAAAGCAGCATGTTCATAAATTAGCTGCTGTTATACCTTGGGGGAACAAATGCAGATGAAATTGTAAAACAAACTGCAGTGGCAAAACAGTTCTGGCTGCCTGTGCTGCCCTGCCTGCCCGCCCTCCTGCCCATTACGTCCTGCCTGTGCCACCCTCCTGCCTGCCCTCCTGCCTGTTTACGTCTTTCCTGTGTGCCCTGCTGCCAGTTATTCTGTATTTACATCCGGACTTAACTAATTGAACCATATAAACCATATAAATCAGGACTTTGTTAACCTGACTTCTGCCCTGTGGAGGATGGGCTCCCCCTTTCACTCTGGTTCCTCCAAAGGTTTCTTACTATGACTGAGTTTATCCTTGCCAATGTCGCTTTCTAATTTTTCAGGCTAGATCTTGCTCACTGGGACAATTGGGCAGGGACAAAGTAAAGTGCTTTGAGACAATGTAAGGCTATGAAAATGTACTATACAAAATAAAGTGAATTGACTTGAGTAATGTGGCACAAAGCAACCCTTCTTTGCCACAGGAAATGTCTGGTGCAATTTCTTTTTTAATTGTACATGTCAATTGCATAATACCCTAAACTAATTCATTATTATTTCTATTATTATCATCATCATCAGTATTTCATTAGTATTCCATGGTATTTAGATTTTTCAGGAATCAGTGTGTGTACTGTATACTTTTTAATTTATTTGCACTATGTGTAGTGTCTCTGCAGCTGTATATACTTGCTGCATTATGCACAAGAACTTCCCTCAGGCATCAGTATAGTTAATCAAATGTAATATTTCTTGCTTGTTTATTAAGTTGTTTTAGGTATTTTGTGTGTTCCACTTAATTTAGTGTAATTAGTCCTAGTTGACTCAGGTTTAGTTAGATTTTTCCTTCTGTTGTTCCTCTGCATCATGCTACTGTCATAAAATTTCAATGTCTTACCTAACTTAAGAGTTTTGTGCATTGTGTTTTGGAGAGAAAGAAATCATTACTTTTTTTCTTTAGATTCATCCACTGATTCTATCACCTATGACACATTCCCCCTGAATATTTGTTTGTTTATTTATGTATTTGCTTGGGGGATGGAATTAACAAACAGAAATAACTGAATGAATCAGGGTAGTGAAAAACATTTATAAACTTATCATTTTGGTATTGGTACGATCCTGTTCTGGTTAGTTAGCCGAGGGAGTAAATCATCCGGAGTTTCATCTCTCAATCTCCTCCTACACCCACTCAGCATCACAGTATGGACTCCCCAATGCAACTGATCTGCACGTATTTGTACTCTGGGAGGAAATTGAAGCCCCCATAGGAAAAACTCAAAGCCTACAGACATATGCACAAAACCAGGGGACATGCTCAGTTCTGCAGGCCTGGAAGTGTGAGAGAAGGCTATTTATTGAGTTTCCCCTCTGCCCCTGGTAAAGATGAAACATGCACAAGTCATTAAACACACATATACTTACATGAAAGTCTGACTGATACTGGAGCTTCCAGTGCCCGTAAACCAGGTACTGGGGTACTCCATTTCCTTCTTGATAATTAGCGCCATTGAAAAAAAAAACGGTGCCTTTCCTAATATTAACTGACTCTCAGACAAATGTACTGCTTGAAGACCCTGCCACTATTCGCATTTTCCAGCAGGAGTCACAAATCTTCATTGCATTCAGTTTATTCTCAGATGAGCTCATGCATGTTTCTATGTGCATCTTTACACTTAAACAAATACAGCTAACCTCTGTTGTTATATTCCATATATATTTGTCGTGACTGGCCTTTTTTCTCAAATGATGGATTTCTGAAACTAAAACTGACAGTATTCTAAAATATTTATATTGCCACATCATCGACACATGTTCTAATATGACATAGCATTCCCCTGGACCATAGTGCGACTTAGAGACAAGATATAACATGCCCTTCACGGTAAAACACTAGATAGGTGCAACACTTAATGTAAACGTTGTCAATGTCAATGTTGACTTAATGTCAACGTTAAATTCATGGATTCGCAAATTAAGTAACACGGTTACAGTACAAAAACGAGCAGAGCTGTGTATGGCATGACTATCTCGCGGCGGCGACAAAATATGCTTATCCTTCTAATTATTCAGAAGAAAATATATTTGCAAGCACAGCCGTTCACGGCTTCCGTACAAAAAGCTGTCACTACGCTACAGGAAGAATACACGACCAATATAGGATTTACACAAGTCTGCTTCTTTTGTTTTATTTAGTAACAACTTTCACAAAAATTGACAGCAATACTGCTAAAAGTGCAGATCTGTTGCCAAATTAAATAAACAAAGAAATTAATCATAAAAATATTCAAAGTATATACAGCCAGGGGCGCCACTAGCAATTTTGGGCCCTATGACAAAATATGAGGTTGGGCCCCCCTACCACACCCATTCAGATCTCTGGGGGCCCCTAAAGGGCGTGGGCCCTTAGAATTGTCCCAACTTTCCCCCCCTTAGCGGCGCCCCTGTATACAGCTAACCATTTCCAATCGAAAAGTACATACAAGTCTCCAATATAAGTTATACAATGGAGCGCAGATAAAACTTTTAAATAGTAATTAACCAAACTATATAAAGAATACAAGTTTGAATACAGGTAATTTGTATAAATTTTACTGTGTTCAGACTGAAAAATCAGCACCAGCCTTACACACATTGCAGTTCTGCTTTTTTCTTCTTTTAGCATAATTACCCGTTTCACGTTCACGAGGCAGAAGATCCCTGCAAATGTGAAAATTCACAAGTAACAGGCACCATTAACCTCAAGCCATAACAGTCTGCTAGCCTGAACAATAGCAAACTCTATGTATTACCAATTATTACGCAGGTTGTCACTTTATCAAATCATGACTGTTACTAAGAAGTGGGAGTGAAACGCGTGTCACGAGATCTCGCGATATTACAACATGACGAGATTTCTCGTTGGAGCGAAAAGCCGTTTCACGAATGCGCTGCAAATGAGCTGCTGTAAATATGTCGGCATCTGACTAAATTACTATAGTAGATACCCCAGACACTTTTGAATCTTTTGTGTGTCAGCATTTCGGGTGCCCGGCGGAAAATATAAATGGCGAAAGGGAGACAGACAAAACACGAACCATCTGTAAGGACTGTAGAAAGCTAATGCCGCACACAGCGGCTAATGCTACTACTAACTACTATGCAAAGCCATTTGCAGCACCATCATAGCTCTTTATTTAAATTCACTGCACCGGTGAAGAAAACATTTTTTAAATGGGTGCTTTCCACTTCATGCACCCACATACAGCGCTAGCTTAAAGCAATGCATTCTGGTCCTGACGCAATGCATCATGGTTATATTTTTTTATCGCCCGTTGCATATACGACACCATGTCACATGGTACCCAAAACTCCGCGAGAGCAAGACACATCAGGCAGCAACCTCTTAGCAGGCTGCACAGGCTGGATCCGCCCTCCATTACGACACAACTTTGCCCTTATTGGCTTAAGATTTTAGTTACATACATGACGTTTGTATATCTGCTATTTCTCCCGAGAAGCAGGTAAAGCGGTTAACTGCTTTTCAATTAATTTACTTGGTAAAATTAAATTTAAATAATATGATATGAATATTGTAATAGTACTCGTGAGCTTTGTTTGTTGTTAGTTACTATAATGTTGCGCTGCTTTATTTGTTTAATCGACTTGTCTGTGAAGACATTCAAGTTAATCAAATAAGAACTGCACTGTACACTGTACATGACCATAAAAACTTTGAATCCTTGAAATAAATGTTTTTTGATCTTTTCCTTGGCAGTTATCTTTTTACACAGGGCCTCTATGTACACAATAGTTATTTTTTTCACGGACTAACAGTATGGATCAGGAGTTGGTTATTGTAAAAGAAGTAATGTGCATGCAGGTGATATTTGTATAGATTTATATTTACCCCTAGGTGATAAGTTTGACAGTCATTTCTTTTACCGTTTGGCCTCTCGGTTGAACATAATAGTGGCGCGAGCAGCTCCACTTGGTTTTTTAAAAATACTCAGCCATGAACTTTTGGTGAACTCAGGTGAATCCCCTTCCTTCAGTAGTAAACCTTGGTAGTTTCAGCCGTTTACACATTGTCTCACTAAAAGGTTGATAATATATTTGTCCTTTTACATAGTGATAAAATATACGCGATAAAAATGATGAATATTCATAGATCAGGACTAACAAAGTAGCTAACAGAAACTCAGACTAACAAAAGTTGCAAATACATACTCAGTTGGTTCCATTGTGTTGATTACATTATAATGTTTACATTGTAATGATTATATCATGGATATTTGGCATACTTTTTATAAAATCGTAATTCTTATATTCTGCGTTATATAGTGCTAAATAATATTCCATAGATGGATGGACTTTATTAATCCCCGTGGGGAAATTGTGTTTTTTATGTCTCCCTCAACTTACTCTTTGTGGAGTAAGTTGTCCGCGAAGTGCAGCTACCTGTTGGGGCGCCCAGGGAGCTGGGGGTTAAGGGCCTTGCTCAAGGACCCACAGACGTGCTGAGGCTGGGTTAGTTTCAACTGGTGACCTCATTACAGGCACAAGGACTGACCCCTGCCCCCCAACTGTGTATGAGTAGCATTTATGCTGTTTCTTGAGTGTGAGCTAGTACATAAACCAGCTAGTGCTCACCATTGCAAAAATACTCTAGCTTTCTGTCATACACATTTTTTTATTTTCTTACATTGTCCGTTTTTGTTCATAGTCTGTAATATTCTGAATAACGACAATGTAGAGGAAAAAACAGATTAAATTCTCCTTGTTTGTAATTTCCCCATGTAATCCACTGCCTTGTGGTAAGAGGTGCAAAAGTCAGACGCGTTGAATGATGAGGATACGATATTGAGTTTAGTTCTAGAGAGGATTTATTCATATGATATTTTAACACACAGTACTTTGAACTGGTTTGTTTGGCGCAAAAGGGCCGATATGCAGACACCATCACACATGGCAAATACGGTCAATGACTGTTTCACTTTGCACCTTCAGCCCTGAGCCGCGTAATCTCAGCACCTTTAATAACAACCATTGCTGCCCTCCTACAGGTGGGAATACACTTAGACAATAGTAAATATCACTAAGGCAGGCAAGTACCTCTCGTTTCAAGTGTTGCAATACTATATAACATTATATTATAAACAATAAATACGAATAAATAAAAACATTAAACAAATAAACATAATCAATATATTCATGAATAATTATGCTTAATATACAAATAAAAGAAATAGCTCCTGCAGATGATTTCAGATAACTACTGGAACAATGAGTTCTGGAGGGGAGCAAGCTCTGTTACATGCTATAGAAATGTTGATCTGATTCCTTTCATTATCAGGATTGTTACCACTGTTAAAAACCACAGATATTGTATTCTGATTGTATGCATTTCCTTATTAGGGCATGTCAGTTACTTCTGTTAAAAAATCCGTTTATTCTGACGTCGTAAATTTCCTGATCAGAGTTTACCCTCTTTAAAGTGATGGAGGTCCACTTGTGCCAAAGATACATCGATATGCATATGAGATTTCGTTTGTGCAAAAATATGTAAATAGCACACAGTCCATGTCGACTGAGCATGTGACAAAGAATTTTTCTGTGACAATTCTATTTTGTCAATGAGTTTGTCTGTGGAGCCCCTGAAGGGACCTAATGGTGTCCGCTAATTAGATACCCAGAAATAAACTGTGTGGCTCCTGCCCAAGCATTGCTGCCCAAACAGCAGCTTCCCTCCTTATGCCACCGAGGGAGGAGTAGCCAGTGGTTCCCCTGCCCCTTCCCCTCTCCCCCGCTGCAGACGAGGATCATAACCATTCAGCACCCGACTCTACCTCCTTCTCGGTGAAGAAGTGCCGTGGCGAAACGCTCAGGCAGCAGGACGAGGTAGCAGAAATTCTTGCCCCCTATGTTGGTATGTCCAAATCCTCAAGGGGGAGATAAGGTTTGCTCATCTGACACTGTAGATGAAGGAGTTGAACATAAGAACATAAGAACTATACAAACGAGACGAGGCCATTCGGCCCATCAAGCTCGCTTGGGGAGAACTAAACTAATAGCTCAGAGTCGTTAAAATCTTATACTAGCTCTGATTTAAAGGAACCCAAGGATTCAGCTTGCACTACATTATCAGAAAGACTATTCCATAATCTACACGCTGCGTAAAGAAGTGCTTCCTTAAATCCAGCTTGAAATGTTCTCCCGCTAATTTCCACCTATGGCCACGGAGTTCGTGTATTTAAACTAATGCTGAAGTAACTATTTGGTTGAACAGCATCCAAACCTGTTAGAATCTTATATACCTGGATCATGTCCCCCCTCAATCTCCTTTGCTTGAGACCTGAACAGATTTAGCTCAAGTAACCGTTCCTCGTATGACATTCCTCTAAGACCAGGAATCATTTTTGTGGCCCTACGCTGCACCTTTTCTAAGGCCACAATGTCCTTTTTAGATATGGTGACCAAACCTGCACACTATATTCTAGGTGAGGTCTCACCCAGGAATTGTATAATCTTAGCAATACCTCCCTTGACTTAAACTCCACACACCTGGAGATATACCCCCAACATCCTATTGGCCTTTTGTATTGCTTCCCCACACTGGCGAGAATGGGACATGGAAGCATCAACATACACACCAAGGTCTTTCTCATGATCAGCTACCTTTATTTCAGTGACACCCATGAAATACCTGTACTTTATATTTCTGCTCCCTAGATGAGTACCTTATATTTATCGACGTTAAATTTCATCTGCCAGGTATCGGCCCAGTCACTAATAAAATCAAGATCCCGCTGTAGCTGCTGAGCCACTAATTCAGTATCTGCTACACCACCCACCTTGGTGTCATCTGCAAATTTCACCAGTTTACTGTATTATATTGGTATCCATATCATTATGTAAATTAGGAACAATAGAGGTCCTAAAATCGAACCCTGCGGTACCCCACTATGAACGCAAGCCCACTGTGAGTTGAAGGACATTGCCAGTGACCTGCTGGACCCCAGGCAGAACAGGCCTCACCATGCGACAGCCCATCAGAGACTGGTCCTCCTGCGCATGGGACTGGGGCATGATGCATCAGTTTAAACAGGAGCCTGGTAAATCCTGCGAGTGCTACACCAAGCAAACTGATGGCAGCATTCTCAACTACAGTGGGATGGACTCCACAACGGACCGAGAGTGTATGTGATGTAAAATACACTAAGATAGGTAAAAACTCTTTGTGGACTAAGTAAAACAAACATTTTATGTTCTAGTTTTCCTTAAAACTACTGAAACAAATAATTGGCTACACTGCAGTTCCGCTGTTTTGTTTGGCACCCCCTGCATGTCGTGCATTGTGTGGAAAAAACCTGAAGGCTGAGGAATGTTACGTAAACACAGCTAGAATGTAAAAACTCTCTCTGGTGTAATTCACTGCATAAAACCAATGGTGTTAAGTGTGATGTCTTCTTCATAACACTCCCTGATGTTTGTGTCCGTGACCATGAGATAGGGTGGCAGCTTTTCTTCCTTCCTTTGACTAGTATTCCTCCTAATTTGTTCATCTGTATTTGCTGCATTGGTACTTGATGTGCGTGTGCCTTGTGGTCACGATCGCCATTTATCGGGAGCGGCGGACGGGCAGGAAACAGGCAAGGCAGGCAGGATACGGGGATTTATTAGGAACACGGGGTGCAGGAAACATCTACTCACGCAGACGGACTTCAATGACGGACACTGAACTCTAGTAAGACATGAACTCAAATAGACAGGACTGATTGAAAATAATCGGACACAGCTGGGTACGATCAGGGAAGCACACGTGGATAATCAGGGGGCGTGGCACACACACGGTGGTCAGACTGTCCGGGACCTCCTCGGGGACTAGGGCAGGAAAGTCCTGGAGCTGGGGTCCAGGGACAGGAGTGGGGCCAGGAACAAGAGCCCCAGGGGGCACAGTCATTTGAGGCGGAGGGAGCGCCTCGGGCGTGGGCTCTGGGGCCGCAGGGGGCTGCGGAGGCGGCTGCTCAGGAGCTACGGGCAAAGCAGGCGGCGGCTGCTCGGGCTCTGGGGCCGCAGGGGGCAGCGGAGGCGGCTGCTCGGGCTGCGCAGGAGCTATGGGCGACGAAGGCAACTGCTCAGACGCTGTAGCAGGAACCCAGGACTTTATGCTCAGCCCACTGCTGTTAACTCCGATGACTCACAACTGAGCACAATGCACATTTCGAATTCCATCATCAACATCAGGCAGATGACAAGACTGTTGTGGGTCTCATCAATAAAAACGGTGACTCAGCATACAAAGAGGAAGTTGTGATGACTATCGGACTGCTGCAGAGAGCCAACAACCTGTCTCTGAATGTTGACCAAAGAGATGGTTGTTGACGTTAGAAGAACACAAAACACAGAGTGACCACTCTCTGCTGCACATCGATGGCTCATCTGTGGAGATCGTAGAGAGTACCAGATTCCTTGTTGTCCATCTGGCGGAGAATCTCACCAGGTCCTTCAACATCAGCTCCATAGTAAGGAAAGCACAGCAGCACCTCTACTCTCCACGGAAGCTCAGTAAAAAGCCCATCTCCCATTCTCACACTCTATTGGGGAACTGTTGAAAGCACCCTGAGCAGCTGCATCACGGTCTGCTTTGAGAACTGTGTCGCCTCAGATCACAAGTCCCTACAACAGATAGTGATGACAGGTGAGAAAATCATTGGGAGTATCGTGTTAGAGAAATATGTACTTTTTTTATCATCATTTTGCTAGACGCTTAGAAACAACACCCTGCCGCAGCTTGATCTTAATTGAGCAATAACACGTCTCAAGAACTGTCGCTTGAATATTTCCACCCCAGATATGGTGACAAACAATGTTCAATGTCAGTTGCATATCCTGTTTGTGTACCTCAATAAAAGACACTGCGAGGGGAGTTACTCTTTCGAAGTTGGCTGAGTTCGACTGAGAGGCTGACACCTCGAGGTCAGGACCGGGCTTCCCTTTGTAAGGAAAAGTGGTAAAAATGTCCCAAGGTTCTTGGTTGATCATTTGAATGCAGACAATGTTAGGAATTTATGATCATGGGGGAAGCCAGGGAGAGAATGGGGGTTCCAGTTGGCACCACTATGGTGATAAGGATAAGATAAGGTGATAAGAATTGAATTACAATGATCATAAAAGTCTCCACCCTGTCCTGTCCCGTCCCTGTCTCAGGATCCTCACACTCCAGGGGGGTCACTCTTTATATGTAAATTCACTCACAACACCTACACACAACACCTTGGTGGGGAGGGCCTTTTTGGGTATAAAGGGGGGTGAAGAACTGTCTTCAATTTGTATCTGAGCTGCCTTTCAGTACCCGGTGTGTCTCTACACTGTATTACATTGTATTATTTTTGCTGTTCAATAAACCATCATTTTGCTGAAACTGCGGAGACTCTGCAAGTGGATTCCCTACACCTTGCATGCAAGTAAAACGTCATCACAGCTGTCTGTGTTGTTCTGTGTTCAGAGACTGGTTTGTTTCCAGCGCATCTTCAGAAGAAGATAACCCTAACATATCTCTCCCCTCCAACACAGATATTCACACCACACCACTGCATCCGCAACAGCCACCACCATTGTGGATGACCCCACCCACCCCTCACATTATCGTTTCACCCTCCTGCCTTCTGGAAATAGGTCCCGGAGCATTCGGGCCTTCACAGCCAGACTCAAACAGCTTTATCCCCCATGCCGTCAGACTACTGAACTCTCAGGGACTAATCTGATACCACACACACATACACTCATTAACACACTTTATTATTAACTACTATTTTTTATCTTATTGTCGCCATGTTTACAGTTACTTTTATTTATTTTTATTGCTACCTCATTGGACAACCAAACTGCGCCTTCTCAGTACTGGGTTTACTGTGCTGTTTGTGCTCGTTGGTGTCAGTTGTCCTCTCTTTTTGCACTGTCCTGCAATGTTTGCACAGTTTTTGCTCATTATGCACCATACAGTATGTTGCTAGGTTGGTATGTGTTAGTCTTCTGTTAATTTAAGTAGCACCTTGGTCCGAGGGGAAACAGTTTCTTTTGTAACTGTACTATACTCAACTGTGTAAAGTTAAAAATAACATTAAAGACCCTACTTGACTTTTACTGAACAGGTGCTAAAGTGAAATTACTTGCTTCTGGGAAAGAACTCCAGCTGAAATTCTGTACAACAATTATGGAGACATATGGGAAGGACGCGGTGTCAGACCTGCCCCAGTGGGACGGAATGTGGTTTTCCTAGTAACAGCAGCTTCAGTCCCAATCAGATAAGCCAGATGCATCTGAAATTAGAGGAACGGGATCAGACTGGTTGCTCAGGGACTAATGTGGTAGAACTAAAACAGAGACAAATTGGACGGTGTTTCAATTGTGGGAAAATGAGACAAAGCAGGCAGAGGAGATGCGGGTGGCAAAGAAGCATGAGATAAGGAATGCAGAGAATGTGGATGAGGGTGAGACTCCTGTGAAAACTGTGTATTGAAAATTAGGGCCATAGTATTGTCATCCATCCTGTCAGGGTATGGAAATACACTGAGGGTAAATGGCCTAATGCAGGAAGTGTCTTAATCCTATAACATCCAGCTGATTCAGGCTGTGGGGGACAGTGTAGTACTGCACTCTTCTGGCTGGGACCTTGAATAAATGAATGAATGTTACATTTATACAGCCCTTTTCTAAGATACACAAAGAGCTTTACAGAAGCACTGGGGAGCCACTTCTAACCCAAACGTGAGGCAGCAGGAGAGGGGGCCCAGGCAGAGAGAACAGCCAACAAGACGGGTGCTTCCACAGACAGGACGGGGGCCCCGGCAGACCAACGCTGACGACTCCTGGGACCAAGTCAACAGAGCAGCTGTCGTCATTGTGACTCACCCTCATACATCCATCCATTGTCTAAACCGCTTATGCTACTGGGTCGCGGGGGGTCCAGAGCCTATCCTGGAAGGATCTGTGCACGAGGCAGGGAACAACCCAGGGACGGGGGGGCAGCTCATTGCAAGGCACATTCACACACCATTTCACACACACATGCCACTCCTACGGCCAATTTAGCAAGAGAGAACATGCAAACTCCCCACACATGTGACCCCAGGCGGAGACTCGAACCTGAGTCCCAGTGGTGGGAGGTAACAGTGCTAATCACTGCACCACCAAGCAGCCCCACCCTCATACATGATTTCTGATTCTTGATTTTAATCCCCTTTTCTGTTTTTGGCAACATATAAAGTGCTGTGAATGTCACTGTCAGATTGTCATATCATCCTCCAGTTGTCCCCTTGTCACCCGGATGCACATTTGAGTGTTTGCTAAATATTTTATCTTGTAGTGTTCCTGATTTTTTCCTGTGTTTTAATTTGCAATTCTCAAATTTCATGACTGGCATCCGTGGGGACGATTAATTAAACCTGTTAACTCTGCACTTCAATTTCAAACTGTTGGTAACATGTGTACATATTTTTGTCTGATCTTTTCACCACCAGGTGGCGATATAGCAACTCCAGAGTTATTGATGGCTAGAACAAAAAAAACACAGTAACACAGAGGTGTAGCTAAAAATTCTGGGCCCCTGACAGAATGTCACTTGCGCCCTCTGTCGAATTTTACATTCTGTGAAAGAGATTTGTTGAGCCATCTTCCAATGTAATCCAATCCAGCTCTTTATTTGAAAAGCACTTTAAACAACCTTATGGACCAAAGTGCTGCACAAAGGAATAAATAAAAACATTCACACACTTAAAAACGAAGTAAAAGGAAATTTAATAAAAACCAAAACATTCAATGTGAGTAAAAGGCCATTAATAAAAATTTAAAAAAATCTATTAATTAATAAAGAAAAGGCTAAGATTAAAATAAGATTTACTATTAAAATTAACATCTCACAATGTGTCAAGGTGAAGGAGAAGAGATTAGAAGAGATTTAAAAACGGACAGAGGGGATTCCTCTCTAATGTGAAAAGGGCAAGTCATTCCACATTTTAGGAGCTGCGACTGCAAAGGCTCGATCCCCTCTAAGCTCAACGCTGAGTCTTAGGAACCGTCAGGAACAGCTGATCAGCTGACCTGAGAGAGCGGGTGGGGGTGTAAGGGTGAAGCAGCTCACACAGGTCAGATGGAGCAAGCCACTGAGGGCTTTAAAAGCAAATAACAGAATTTTAAAATGAATCCTAAAATGTACGGGCAGCCAGTGGAGTGAGGCTAAAATGGGGGAGACATGCTCATATTTCCATGTGCGGCAGCATTTTGAACCTTCTGGAGGTGAACAATAGTGGAGCCTCTAACCCAACATAGAGGGCGTTACAGTGGTCCAAACTAGTAGTGACAAAAGAGTGGATTACTGTCTCAAAGTGCTGCCTAGAAGAATTGGCTTTATTTTGGCCAACTGCCTCAATTGTAAAAAGCTTGACTTGACAACTAACCTTATCTGAGTGTCAAACTTAAGGTTGGTGTCGACTTTAACCCCTAGGTGTGTGATGACTGGTTTACAATATTGTTCCAAGGAACCTAAAATTACAGTGGAGGTCAGAGGAGTGGAGTTACCAAAAACCAACACTTCTGTCCATTACCTCCCCACTTCCTTGTTAGTTACAATATTTGTTCTGCATTACTGTACTGCTTTGGAGCCTTTTGATATTAAGGTGAATAACACAGGTGAAAAATTAAGGTGAAAAAAGAGACAGATGCATTGACAGCAGTCGTGGCCACACATTTGGGACTGGGAGTGTAAGAGCAAAGGAAACTGAATCCACTATGTTCTGTCCTGTAAATTTTTATTAAACCACCACATTGACACACATACGAGTCCTGTTTTAAACTTTCAGGGCTGATGGTCTGCAGCCTGGCTTGTGTTCTACAGTGCAGCGCAGGTGCAGTCACTGTGCTGAGCCCGGCGTTATATTAATGACGCAGCCTTTCACACTGACCAGTGAGAAATAACCTTGAAAATGACTGTGCTCTTTGTGGTTCTCCTTTTTTCTTACCACCAAGCAAGAGACTAAACATATTTTTCTACTTATCAGTTATCAGAAATCAGAAATGTCATGCAGTAATCAGAGGTTAGACAGCAAGAATGACTTTTGTATTTTTATCTTTTGTCAATCTTTTATCCAGCGACTACTAATTCTCATCGGGGTCTGGAGAGGGTGGGACCTGTCCCAGGAAGCACAGAGCACAGGCCTGCATGGGATGCCATTCCACACAAGCAAAAACAATTAAGATGGTCAGATTTTGCCTCACTGTGTGATTTTGACTGAAAGATGAACTAAGCACAGTCTTGTGTGTATAAAAATGCGTAGATTCATTTAACTTTAACAATGAGATTCAGCAACATGACCTTATAGTGTTAATGATCGGTATCTTACTGGTATTAACTGAATTATGCAAAATTCTACATTATTCTATATTATTGCACCCAAATTGTTCATACTGACTAAATGTAATTACTGACATCCTGGACATACTGCTTTTTAGGTTTGAATTTAAAATGTTAGTAGACAAATTCATGCTGTCAATAACATCTCACTTGCTCACCCCACTTTTAGATAAAAATACCCTTTGTGGTTTTTCTAGTGAAGCAGTGGGCCTGAGCTGAGGACCTGATGGTTGTGTGGTTTTCGCTCACTGAGAAGAGAGACACAAACACCCTGCTCTCAGTCGGTCAGTCTTCCTGTAAAATGCAGAGGTGAGACTGCTAGTGGAAAATTACTGACTGCAGCGTCAACAACACATATAAACAGCAGCACAAACAAAATGTTCCACAAATGCAGGACATCTGTATGCTTACAGCACACATCAGACACGCTGACCCTCAGCACTGAGCTCCTCCAGGCTCTGTGCTCTCCCTCTTCTCTTCAATTTCTACACAAATCACTGCTGCTCCAGTGAAGATCCTGAATTTTGCAGGTGATACTACTGTGTTTGCCATCATAACTGAAGGTGATGAGTCTGCCTACAGACTGGAAGTCGTACAGCTGACCATCCAGTTCTGAACTCACATTATCCCAAATGTCCACATGCTTAGACTCCTCTCATCATCAGGGAGGAGCGTCCCCTTGGCACTGTAGAGTAGATGGATGAGAGCAGGCTGATAACTGAGAGCAGGCTGATAACAAGGCTGTCATCAATTTTATGTGACACCTCTCACCCCCCCAGCAGACTATGGAGGCCCGTAAGGGCAGCTCCTTCAGTAAGAGACTCAGACACCCGGCGTGTGACAGAACGGTACCGCAGGTCATTGGGCCCCACAGCAGTCAGGCTTTATAATCTGCACTCTGCTCATTGAACTTTTCCCCTGTTCACTGTCTTCTGATACAGTTTCTATCTGCTGCTGATCTGCAATATTGTTCCTCCTTATTCACTGATGTGCAGTGTTGCATTGAGCCAGTGCATTATGCCCTGTGTGGCAGCTTCCTTTGGGAGGCTAATATCTGGCACATGAGCAATAATGTTACATGCAATAGGATTGTGTATAAGTTAAGGATTGTGTATAAGTTAATTTTAATATTCCTATAATATTCCTCTGTATGTAATATATTCTTATTTTTTGTTTCTATTATTACCCTATATTTATATATACATCCATTTATTTTACATTCATAATGATGTTGTTTGTTGTTTTGTGCCCCACTGCTCTTGTAACAAGCCTCAGTCTTGACTCTCCCTTTTAAGGTCTTGGCCTTAAATCACACTCGATATAGGTGGTGTCGTCCCCATCACCCTGACCAGGATACATGCTGTAAGATTAATGGATGGTGTTTATCTGTGTGATGAAAAAGAATGTGAATAAAACAAAAATGTACCATTATAAATGGGAGCCCTAGGATGTGTGGTGGTTAGAGATGTGGACTGATGAGAATTTTGCTTTTCTAAAGTTCTGTTGTGAAAACTGTACATTCCGTTCCATGTACAGTAGTGATATGTAGCAATCATGTGCTCCAGTCAAATGTCCAGCTGCATGAATAATAATGGTGGCTTGTTTGGATAAAATAACTTAGGCTGAATACTTGAAAGCGTGACCTGGGTGAGGTAGAGAGGAAACAGGGTCTTACAAGAAGCAGATATTGTTCTGTCTGTGTGGTTTTTACTCTTTGCAAAGTGAGTCCAGCACAGTGCAGTCAGTGGGTCAGTCTTCCTGAGCTGCATCTAACCAGTGGAAACATCTGCAGCACTGCAGAGAAGCACTCAGCAGACAAACAAACCCAAACAGCTTACAGCTGTATGTCACTTTTGGACAGAGGTGGACAAAGTACACAACTTCACTACTTGAGTTAAGTATAGATACTCCTCGTCAAATAATACTCAAAGTTTTTCAGTTAATTTTTTACTTCAGTTAAAGTACTGGAGTATTTGCATCTAAAAATACTTAAGTATTCAAAAGTACATTATGTTTTAAATGCAAGACATTTTTCAGAACCTAATGACTCCTGAACACCCCACTGAATACACTGACTGGCTTGTACATCTTGTAGAATAAAAAGCTTGTGGAATATGATACAATGACTATAGAAACACAACTGACATAACAAAAGTACAGCCATTGTCATTTTCATCTTATTTAACACCCCCCACCCCACTCACACAAAAGAGCATGGTAGTGTTCTTACAGAGCCGTAGCAGTGTGTGTGTGTGCATGTGTGCATGTGTGTTTGTGTGTGTGTGTGTCTATGTGTGTGTGTGTTTGTGTGTCTGTGTATGTTTGTGTGTGTGTCTATGTGTGTGTATGTTTGTGAGCCAAGTAACAAGACAGGGAGCAAGAAACAAAACTCCTCTTTCTTAATTATCCACATCGTTATTAACGACACAGGTATATATACAGGTACATATACAGGTACATGTATATACTCAAAAATACATCCAGAACACACAATTAAATGAAAAACGTAATTTAAGAACACTTGAAATTTTCATTCAGTTTCTTTCATCTGTTTAATATAATCGATCAGTCCCTGTGCGTTTGCCCCAAACCATTCAGCATGGTACACAAGGGAGACAAGTAAGCATGTGTGACATCAAAGAACTGATTGCAGCAACTCAGCCTTTCCACAACATTAAAGCCGCTTATTCCCCCCCATGCCATGAAGAAATAATCTCTGTGGCTCCCCTCTCCCCCTCCCTCAGCCCCCAGTCTGGCTTGAACATTTGCACTTCCAGTAAAAATGCGCCCCAAACACACTGACACCAAACTCAGCACCGGTGCTCCGTAAAATCCCGTGATTCAGTCTCAGAAGCACTGGCTCCCCTGCCCTCCTCTGAACATTATTAAAGCTACACCCTGAACACTCTGTGTGACTGACATGAATGAGAAGCATCTTTATTCATAATCTCTGTAGCGGAGGTCAGAATACAGAGTGTCATTATTCCCGTCTTTCTTCTGTCTCCTGGGTTTTGGCTTCTTAAGGTTCAGGGCAGCGTAATTCAGTGTGTCCTCGTCATGGCACTGTGGAGACAAAGATGGCAGAATTGGATGGATCAAATCGGTTTGCTATTACCTATTTTCACAAATAGCACTTAAAATGCTGATCCCAGGATGGAAATCAGTCTGAGGTTCATTTGTTTTACTGACGATTTGTAATTTGAAATATTTATTACATACTTGCTTGCGTGACCATTCCACTTTTGATATATCACTGTTCTTTTCATCTGTTTAAAATATATAACACATCAATATATTATTTAATTTCGCACGGTATCATACCGTGGTCAGATAACATTCCGAATTTTCAAGCAATCAACATCCTTTTTGTCTCAAAAATGAAAGTAAAAATGACTTCTGTCAATTTAAGTGTGCATGTTTGGATACGTGTCATTTGTTCTCATATATCATATATAATAAAATTGCTATAAAGGAGATCTTGGTAATAAAAGTTATTGATATGCAACTTATTGCAACATGTATATTTCAATAGATTTTGCAAAATATGAAAGATATAATACAAAAATGTAAATCTTACAGTACAAAAAGGTTTATATAAATAAGGTGAGATTTAATAATGGATTTTAAAACTGTATTACCTGCAAGAGTGGTTTTAATATGAAAATGTTATCTATCATAAAACAATTTTATATTTCTATAATTTGTTAAAATCTACATTTTGTCCTTCTGAGTGCATAAAGCCGGGCAGCGTACCTGCACAGTGTGTACAGGTCAGTTTACATCTTATACAAATGAGAGCAACGTTCAGAATAATGCTGCAAGATAAAACTATCAGCAAGCCAGAGTGAAGAGGATCCAGCAGCTTCTGAAAGCCTGTAACAAAGAGATAGATTTCAGCATAATGATATAGAGACACATTTCCCATTTGCTTACATTACATTAGTTAAAGATCAAATCGATAACACATTACAGCAGTTGTTTTGTAAATAGTCCATTTTTAACATGAACTTCTAGTATTTTGTATTTTAACAATTTATATTAATATTTGAAATAATTATTAAATTAGGCTCCGGACCCCCCGCGACCCAATAGGATAAGCGGTTTGGAAAATGGATGGATGGATGGATATTAATATTTGAAATAATTATTAAATTAGGCTCCGGACCCCCCGCGACCCAATAGGATAAGCGGTTTGGAAAATGGATGGATGGATGGATAATTATTAAATTAACATCTGTGTAATTTAATTTAAGCACTTAAATTAGAAAATTCATTACATTAAAAAAAGAAATAAATGTCTTAATAGCAGAATAAGCTAAATAAAACTTTGAAGCAGATATACTCTCCACACTGGGTGCTACCATCTATATCCAGCTGTGTGCCGTTCCCAAACAGCATCTCCCCACACTGGGTGTTACCATCTATATCCAGCTATGTGCCGTTCCCAAACAGCATCTCCCCACACATGGCCACAGCGCAGTAGTAAGTCCCAGCATCGGAGAGGCTGAGGTTCCCCTTGGGGAGGCTGTAGACGCAGCTCCGTGTAGGAGATCCAGCCTCAGGGCTCTTCTCACACTCATCACTGCTGTTTCCAGGGCTGTAAATGACTCCAGGAAGGGATTCTCCTGATCCATGTCTGAACCAGTAAACACTGTGTTCTCCTGCACAGCTCCCAGTCTCTATCGTACACTGCAGGCTCACAGAGTCTCCTGGCTGCAATGTGTCAGACACAGGCTGCTGTACCACAGTCCTGCTGTTGGAGTCTTTACCTGAAAAGCAAAATAGTCATGATGACAGCCCTTTGAGAATAACAATGGAAAATACAGATCCTCAAAAATTGTTCTTACAGATTTTTGGGAACTGAATCGATGTTCTTCTAGCCATCCAAGAAATCAGTAACTTCTTGGAGAACAGCTGACATTCTTCTCTCTTTTTATTGTATTACTGCTTATTAGTATATATCAGGTAACACTATACATTAACTGCACCTACATAATACCTAAATAAAAATTATATGATAATAACAAACATTATAATCATATAATGTCTTGTATTAATGTATGAAGGTAGATGAATATAATTAATTTCAATTCAAAGAAATGAAGTGTGTAAAGTGTACTTTATATTTTCATGATTTTCGTGACTTTACATTTGGTTTATGTTGCCCCTTTTCCACAGGAAGGTATTTATTGTTTTTGCATATTTAGCTCTTGATGTGTTTTGGTATTTTTGAGCATTTTGCTGTAGTACCTGCATAATTTAATTCAAGAGCCGAAGAGCTGTTTGCCCATTACTAGTTTGTCTATCTTTTAACATTAAAGAAAAAGTATACATAGTAAAAGGAATTACTTGGTTTCGTAGTTCCTCCTATTTATTTTCTTATGCACACAAAAGTAAGTTTTTCCGTTCAACCATAGCACTACAGCGAAAAGCAAAACGTCATGGCAAATACAATTATGCTTTATTCCAATACACATTGCTAATTTTTCATTATTATTACATTTATTCAGCATAATATCTTCAAAGGTTTCATGATTTAATTTGCAATCTTCTGGCCTGAAATCTTTTCCTGCTACACTGAAGACTCTCTCAGCGTGTGCAGAGAAAGCTGCAGCCAAAGGGTTGGCATCCTCTGATAAACATGGTTGGTTCAGGTATCGGTGACATTATGTGAACCTTTCATGGCAGGAATAGGGACTAGTTTGACTTTTGATGCAGGAAAAGTGTTTGGGACTGTTAGGTTGAAGAAACAGTTGTTAATCATTTCTGTATGATCAGCAATGAGTGTAAATATATATGTATACGTTATTTCTTATCTTCTAGCCACATACTCTTAGCTATTGTACTCTAAGTAGGTGGTTAACAGCTGCCTACTTAGATAAGAATCTCACTTCCCTCTCTTGCGCCCCCCATTGACTATAAATAAAGAAGACAAGGGGAACCACCCTTTGTAACACATTCTGCTGTAGTTTGCATTGCAGAGAGTGTGGGTACCCTTGCAAGTAAAACTGTAACCTGTGTGTGTCTCATAAATGTGGAGTTGGGGTGGAAACGCCGGGCGCTTTCCCCAACATAGAATTTGGTCCTTCGAGCCGGATCCGAGGAACCCCGAAGACGTCTCCAGTACGCCGAGAGAAGCGACACCGAAGTCTGTCGACAGCCACTCGAAGTCGGGTGCAAGAAAGACCTGTGATGTGAATTCGTCATCAGGCCGGTGGTTAGAACTGCGCTCGACGTCTGGTGATGTCTGAAGGACCTCGGTGACGGATCAGAGAGCACACTATACAGGTGAGAGATATGGCACCTAAGTGAGTAGGTGGCCAAGTGAGAGATACGGCACCTAAATAAGTAGGTGGCCAAGACATGCATGTGGTTGAGGTTAGCCGAAATTAACCGGGAGAGAAAGTAGGCGTTGTTGGAAATATATACAG
This sequence comes from Brienomyrus brachyistius, assembly GCF_023856365.1. Taxonomy (NCBI): domain Eukaryota; kingdom Metazoa; phylum Chordata; class Actinopteri; order Osteoglossiformes; family Mormyridae; genus Brienomyrus; species Brienomyrus brachyistius. Next base: position 109,182 of record NW_026042675.1, read on the forward strand.
TGTTGTATGTGGATGTGTTTTTATAGGTTTTAGATTAACCTACACGATCCACCCTAAAAGCAACAACATACTGGTGACTGAAGGATCAAGGACGGGTTTCATCCCTGAAAACTAACACCGCTGCTCTAATAGGGAGCAGTAGAAGGCCGTGTTAGTGTCCTCCTGAGGTCTCATGCCAGAGACTTGCTTTTAGGATTTTTTATTTTTTGTAGTGTATCCATTAAAAGGTAACAATGGGGAAGAATCAAAGTAAACAAATGGAACTAGAGGGAGATGAGAAGTTTATGGAAGGATATAAGCCAGGATCAGGACAAATAAGTAGTCAGAGATGGAGGAAAAAAACATGGGTTTGAAGGAAAACTCCACACTCCAGATATATTAAAATTACAGGGAAACTTAAAACTGGAGATGTTACAGACTACCAATAAGAAAGAAGGTAAAGACAGAAAAAAAGAATATGTTTTTTCTGATGCATGGTTAGAACAGAGTAAATTAAGAGATAATAAAAGACAGCAAAAAAAGGGAAATAAGGAGAAAAAATTACAGGCGACTTTAATTACACTAGATGAGGAGACGGCAACAAAATCTTCTGCCGCTCCAGTTCCCTTACTGCCCCCACAAATTCCAATGATTGCGCCTGCACCAGTTCCAGCTGTAAATAGACGACAAATAGGAGGAGGGGAATCATCTCGAATGATGACCCGAGGGTCTAACCCTTCTCTGTATCCGTTAAAGGATCTGGAGACAAGTAAAGTACGCTGGCATCCAAAAAATGACACAGAACAGGAAGACTGGGAGAATGATTTGGTGTGTCCACTCGTAGAAGTGGCAAATCCAAATCGAGGCCCAAATAATGCAGGACCCGAAACTATGTTAGTATATAGACCCTGGACCGCTGAGGATAGAACAGCGGCTTTAAAAGGAATACCCCCGGTTGAAGAAGGGGTACCCGAGTTTTGGACTGCCATCCTAGAATTACAAAGTAGTTTTCATTTGAACGGCAGGGAAATGTATAGATGTCTCAGACAGTTGTTTACCCATAAATGGGGACGTGTAGCGGGAGACTTCACAGGACATGGTAATAATGATGAAGTCTTAGCACATGACTCGCAGGAACTCATACAAGCATTACGAGACTTGCGAAACAGGGTAGAGACAGCCTTCGTAAGACGCGCAGACTATGGACGAATAGCGCAATGTAAACAAAAAGATGGAGAGGAACCTGAGGATTTTATGGATAGAATGAGAGTTGTATTTAGAGGAAACTCAGGGATCCCATTTGATGAAGAGGCAGTAGGAGTGTACCAACAACAGCTAAAACGAGCTTTTGTCGCAGGCCTAAAGCCCGAATTGCGAAAATATCTTGACAAACATTGGGTACATCAGAATACTGGTTCAGTCCAACAAGCACTATAATATGCTCAACACGCGCAGAAAGCGCAGAAACAGGAAAAGACAGACACAATATTCAGCGCCTCAGAAGTAGTAGCGCTAGTGCAAATGAATCCTCCGGGGAGGGGAGGATTCAGAGGAAGGTCAAGAGGCCGAGGAAGGGGGAGAGGTGTTTTCAGAAACAATTACAGGAATTCGTCTCAGCAAGATAACATTTGCTGGACATGCAGGAAACCTGGACACTTAGCTAGGAATTGTAGAGTAGGGAAACAACCATATAACCCAAACTCCATTGAAAACAATGATCAATGACCCCCCTCGGAGGCCCCTGTTACCGACACCATCCGAGGCAAAACAGAGGTGATTTTAAGAAAGGAAACGGAGGTCACTTTACAAGACCTTTTAGATAAGGAAATAGATTTACAAGCAGTGTGTCAGTTATTAGCAGAAAGGCAGTGGGAAACCTTGCCAAGTCGGAAGTTAGTCATAAACGGCAAAGTATATGAATGTCTGTGTGACACTGGAGCATGTAGGACTGTCCTAACCTCCAGTCCTCCCGGAGTCACATATTCTTCATCAGTCATAAATATAAAAACGGCAGGAGGTCAGACAGACAGACATCAGTTAACAAACCCAGTTGCAGTAAAAGATAAGGAAACTGGACTTGAATGTCAAGCACAGGTGTTAATAAGCCCTTCTTGTCCTGTTAACTTGTTAGGCCGAGACCTTATGGTACAAATGGGCATTAGCGTGGTTGCCACAGCCACTGGCATGAAAGCAATCGTAAATGAAGAAGCTTATGTTGTGCAAGGAACCACAACACCACAATATTACTGGTCTCTGGACCTAGGGGGAACTGCACAGACACGAGAATTATTGCGGAAAACTAGAGAAAAGCAGTCCCCTAGACAGGCCCAGTTCATGCCTGACGATGCCTTACACGTCACTATGTGGTACAAAGACACCCTTGGACCAGATTATGTCTATGACAAAACGTTTCATGCCCTCCAAGACACTTGTATTACCTTACAACATATGTATGTTAACCCCACCACTGGGTTTTCAGCAGCCTCAGTCATTTTATCTAACAAGCAACAGGCTGTATTTAGAGAGAGAACACCACACGTATCTCTTTCAAAACCACCCCAGATGCAGTGGAGAGATGTAGAGATGTTCTTACGAGATTCTATGCACAGTTACAATGACTACCAACCCGTATCTGGCTCCTGTTGGAGCTATGATGAGAAACACAATGTGTGGCGGTTTCCTTTGGGATGGAGAGTTCAAACCACTCCCACCACACACTTAAAGGACCCAACCTGACAAATTTTTTCAACCCTGGAGGAGGGATCATGTCCAGATCTAGATCGCCTCCCAGAAGGGTTGTGGTCGTCCTCCCCCACTGATGTAGGGCTGGTAAAGGGGTTTCCACCTTACAAAGTAATTGTGAAATCAGAACACCGTCCGGTAGTTAGGCAATACCCATTAAAACCTGAAGCAGAAAAAGGTATAGCCCCTGTAGTGCAAGACATGTTAGCATCAGGAATATTGCGAGAGGCTCCTGAAGCCACTTGCAACACTCCTATCTTTCCAGTCCAGAAGGGACATACAGGGAAATGGCGCATGGTGCAGGATTTAAGACCGGTTAATAACATAGTGCAACATGCAGCACCAGACGTGCCTAACCCACACTTATTGCTCAACTCATTGACTCCTGATAAAAGCTACTTCTCAGTAGTGGATCTTAGTAATGCATTTTTCTCAGTACCATTGCACCCTGATTCTCAACATTTATTTGGATTTACCTATAAAGGGAAAAAATATACATATACTAGACTCCCTCAGGGATTTTCTGAAAGTCCACATGTATATACCATGGCCCTTAGATACTCTATGAGTACCTGTGAAATACCATCACATAGTCAGGTATTACTATACGTGGATGATATCTTAATAGCAGCAGATTCAGAACAACATTGCAAAGAAACTACCCTAACTGTGCTTCAGCATTTATACAATACTGGACATAAAGCTTCTAAACAGAAGTTGCAGTATTGCAAAAAGACAGTTGTCTATTTAGGGCATAACCTTTCACAAAAAGGTCGCTCGCTGCTAGAGATAAGGAAACAAGCTATACAGGAAGCACCTAAACCACAGACTAAACAACAGATGATGTCCTTTTTAGGGCTCTGCAATTATTGTAGAGAATGGTTACCAGATTATGCTTTTCTAGTTCAACCTTTGCAAAATTTAATATACGGGAAGGAGATGACTCTAAAGGACAAAATACAATGGACTGAGGACGGAGAAAATGCTTTTACAAATTTAAAAAGAATGTTGCAAACCAATGTGACCCTTGCTCTACCAGATTATCAACAACCATTCACCCTATGTGTAGATGCTAATCAAGGTTATATGAAAGCAGTATTAACACAGCCATTCGGAGCAAAAGAGAGACCGTTAGCATTCTATTCAAAACGATTAGATGCAGTAGCAGCTGGCTTTCCACAGTGTTTACAGGCATGTGCAGCTGCTGCAGAAGCAGTAAAGGTATCAGCAGAATTGGTACTCTTGTCACCCCCTCATACTTAAAGTTCCTCATTCTGTGTCTCTAATCTTGTTGCAGACACCGCTTCCATTCTTAACACATACAAGACATCTTACCTTAGTGTCACTTTTGCTCTCACAACCTAACATTGAACTTCAGCGGTGTGGCCTATTGAACCCTAGCACGCTCCTCCCCACCGCAGAGGATGGGGAGCCACATTCTTGCAAAGCAACAATAGAAGAACAAACAAAACCAAGAGCAGATATTCTGCAAACTTTTATACCAGGATCAGAAGTTGTTTATGTAGATGGCTCAGCATCAAAAAATGATATGGGAAAAAATAAAGTTGGGTATGCTGTAGTTACATCTACTGAAGTGTTAGAAGCCAATGCACTCCCTTCTACTTGTTCAGCACAAGCGGCTGAACTCTATGCTGTGATCAGGGCATGTGAACTGTTCAAGAACAAGTCACTTACTATCTACACTGATAGTCAATATGTGTTTGCAGCTGTCCATCACCATGCAAGAGTCTGGAAAAATAGAGGTTTTAGAACATCACAGGGCACATCTCTTACTCATACAAATTTGCTACTTAGATTATTAGACGTTGTGCATTTACCGACTCACTTTGCACTGTGCAAATGCAAAGCACACCAGACTGATGACTCTGCAGAAACCGCAGGAAATAGTTTTGCAGATAAAACCGCCAAAGAAGCGGCACTGAAACAACCTACCTTATCAGTGGCAGACATTCTTTTTATAGATAGCGATGTGCTATGTGATGCACAGATTCATGCTCCTAAAATAGAAGTACAAAGTTGGATCAAAAGAGGAGCAATACAACGAGAGAAAGTTTACTATATGAATGACAAGCCCATCCTACCAAAAAATTTATACAAAACAGCTGCTTTGGTGAGCCATGGAAATACTCATGTCTCAACAGGAGGGATGGTACATATCATACAACAATATTTCTATGCTATAAATTTTTCTGATTATGCAAAACAATTTTGTAGGACATGCTTAATTTGTTGTAAACACAATGCACAAGGAAACATCAGACCAAAACGTGGCCAGTTCCCCACAGCTGAGTATCCGTTTCAAGTTGTACATATGGATTTTATTGAATTATCTTGGTCACAAGGAAAGAAATACTGTCTAGTTATTATAGACACCTTTTCTAAGTGGGTAGAAATATACCCTGTAAAGCATTGTGATGCAATGACCGTTGCAAAATGTTTGGTAAGCCATTATTTCCCTACCTATGGCATACCTCATATTATAAGATCAGACAATGGGACTCATTTTGTAAATCAGACTATGTCCCTTTGCTCACAAGCATTAGGTTTTACGCTTAAGAATCATTGTGCGTATCACCCTCAGAGCGCAGGCTTAGTGGAAAGGACCAACGGCACTATTAAAACAAGGCTAAGAAAGACAGTGGAAGAGACAAAAAGGCCGTGGCCAGAATGTTTGTCTCTAGTAAAATTATGGATGAGAATAACTCCCACTCCTGCAGGATTAACACCTTTTGAAATAGTGTATGGTAGACCATTTCCCCTAGCAACTGAAATGAATGACATAGAAAAAGCAGACCGAGAAAATACGCTGGCCGATTGGATGCGTAAACTACTAACATCACAACAAAAACATAGCCCCAGTAGTCTGCCGGTAAATTCTGTTTCTACTCAACAGGATAACTTGCAGCCGGGAGATTGGGTCCTGGTCAAGGTCCTGTTGCGGAAAGATTGGAGCACACCTCGGTGGGACGGTCCTTATCAAGTCCTCCTTACAACACCAACAGCAGTAAAGATCGCAGAACGACCTTCCTGGATACACAAAAGTCACTGTAAACCCATCAAGCCCTTATCAGAGGCCTCAGCAACAGAGTAGCAGTGGAAGTCCGCTACAAAGGCACAGTAACCAATAGGGTGCTGTTGTCTCAACCCGGTGAAGAAAACAACTGAGCTGCACTCTATTTAGGATGGCCCTGATAGGGTGGGGATGTGGTAAAGTGACTCTAGGGGTCATTCTTGTTGTAGGACTTGTATGGTTGTCCTGGCTCTCACCAGCTCCATTACAGCACCTACGGCGATGGACCCATGATGACTTCCATCTACGCCCGTTGCCCGCTGACCACTCACATCCATTTATGCAAAACTACTGGTACCGATATGTACATGATACTGTAACAGCGAAAAATGTGACAAATTGCTATGTTTGTTCAGTAATGCTCACTCATAGTGAAGGACCTACGGTGTATGGCAGAGCTATGAATATCTTCTGCAGGTATAGGATATCAAAGTAATGTTTCACTTATATTTTCTTTTGTTTTTCATTTTATTTTTCTGTTGTTTTATTACTGTTATACCATGTTTGAAAATGTTTATTAATCAAGCTCTTAACGCTGCTTTTCGGACACGCAGTACAATGTTTCTCTCCCTTACCCAAACTATAGAGACAGAGCCTGTTTCCAGCGATGGCGATGAAGAAGACATATAATTCATAATGACGGCCGAGCCGAAAGCACCCGTGCAGGGCTCGGACCTGAAGAACCGGAATTAAATGTTTTCCAGGATAATGACAATGTGGTCTAAATGAAGGTTGTACCTAAAGTGCTTTTGCAACTTGTACAATGTTGATGCTTCTGATCATACTGTCATGATAAACAGGAGGGACTGTTAGGTTGAAGAAACAGTTGTTAATCATTTCTGTATGATCAGCAATGAGTGTAAATATATATGTATACGTTATTTCTTATCTTCTAGCCACATACTCTTAGCTATTGTACTCTAAGTAGGTGGTTAACAGCTGCCTACTTAGATAAGAATCTCACTTCCCTCTCTTGCGCCCCCCATTGACTATAAATAAAGAAGACAAGGGGAACCACCCTTTGTAACACATTCTGCTGTAGTTTGCATTGCAGAGAGTGTGGGTACCCTTGCAAGTAAAACTGTAACCTGTGTGTGTCTCATAAATGTGGAGTTGGGGTGGAAACGCCGGGCGCTTTCCCCAACAGGGACGTTTCTTAGGTTAGAAACTGCCGTCACTGCAGCCAACACTGACTTTTAAGGAGAGACACTCAGCTCTTCCTATGAGCAGATCCACCATGGTGCACAAAATGACAGTATAATTATTATTTTAGGTGACACTTCAAATGTTGCATTATTTCATTCTTTACAAAACGACATTTTTATAACAATGATGTATAACAATGTTAATGTGTTTATGTATAATTCATATTTAAATTAAAGTTCATATTTTAGTTAAAAGCTACACCTACAGTACGTATATGAACTTGAATTTGAATCCAAACCCTTTTTCGTTCTTCTTCTTTAAATTCAAATATAAATTTCAATGCCACAACCTGTTTTCAACCACAATTCAAATGTAATTCAGATTAACAAAATGAACTGAAATTCAAGTTCATATATGTATTCAAAATCCTGAATTTTAGGATACGTATTTGAGAATTTCATTCTCAAATCAGTTCTGAATGGTGCACATCCCTAGTTCATATGTTAAATCATGCATTTTTTTTTTCAGAGTGAATACACACTGACTGCTCAGATAAATAACGTCAAAAATAATTTTCTTTTGTTGCTTAAGATTTTTGCACAGTCCTATACTGTATATAACAACTCAAACATTTTTTTATGTTATTTGTTTTAAAGAGGCTGCAATGTGTAACATTAACATCTGTATAAAGAGAAGGTTAGGCTTTTGGCTGACAGCAAGCAAAATGCAACAAATTGTATAATAATAATAATAATAATAATAATAATGAATGATTTTTGTTTGATGTTTAGAAAAACATTTATGGAACAAAGCAGACAATAAGGTATCTTTGCTAATTTTATATTGACAAACAACTAAACTGTCAAAATTATTTTGCAGGGAATAATCTTACTGACATTATAATAAAGCAAATATGAAAATAGTTGGAATCTCATTTACCTGTGATTATGACAAAGGTTCCATTCCCGAAGGTGACCTCATGAAGAAACACAGCAGCACAATAATACACTGCAGAATCTGACGGCTCCACGTTAGAAATAGTGAGGTTAAAACTCCCCTCTGCATTCAGTAAGGAGTAACGTTTTATGCTTTTATATTCCTTGTAAAATTCACCAGGTACGTAGAGAAGTGCTTTCGCCATGGGCTGGGGCTTCCGACCAACAGCTTGCTTAAACAAAGTAACAAAAGTTGTTTCTCCTTGACAGAAGCATGTCAGGGTCACACTGTCTCCAAGCTGAACCCTCATCAGGTGACTGGGCTGAACAACATCTGTAGTCAGTGCAGTGTCTGCAAAAACAGAAAAACAAAAAAAATCATAATCAAATAAGACATATAATAGTAATCTAAATAACTATTAACTATGATGCAGATTAAATGGCCAAATTCCACTGATCACATCATACAGATAAATGAAAATATTAAAATCCCAAAATAATTTATATTATAGGGCCTTACTAATGAAAATGAGAAGACCAAAGAGTCTGAACATTTTTGTGCTTCCACTGTTTAGAATAAACTGCTCTGCTGCTAAGTGAGAGATCATGGTCGTGGTCGGGATGAAAGGGCAGGAAACAGAGAGGAAACAGAGAGACACACATCAGGCTGATCTGATTGGCTGTTCACATGGGAACTTAAGTAACAGTGAAAAAGCATTTTAATGTGCACTTACATGACGTTTATTAATTTACTCCTTAACATCCAGTTAAAATGAGAACAATTAGATAAACAGGAGCAGATACTGAGCATATAAAGTTCTTTGTACAGAGTGCTGAGATACTGTGGGAGAGCATTTGCTAATCATCTCTCTCAGACAAGCTCAGCACAGTATGAGTCTGTTATCTATCTGATATTAGACAGTCTCTCATACAGTAATAATAATTGATACTTTATTGGTCCCTGTGGAGAAATTGTCTTAACTTCTCTCTCAACTTGCTCTCTTTTTTTTAGAGTAAACAGAGTAAGTTGTCTGCGAAGGGCAGCCACCCATAGTGATGCCCAGTGAGCTGGGGGTTAAGGGCCTCGCTCAAGGACGCAGAGATGTGCTGTGGCTGGGTTTGAACCAGCGACCATCTTATTACAAGCACACAGGCATTAGATCTTCTAATCACACTTAAAAGGCAGATTAAATGTTCTTTCCACCATGCAAACAGAATGTAAATTGTAGCTTTACTGCTTAGATTTACATTCACACATTTGCATTTAAAACAAGCATTTTAAGTGATGTACATGAGAGTAAATGGTGAATCAGTTTATTTGCCACTCTACACATTACATTGGCGCCCATTATAAGTAACTGTACAGTGACATTGCAGTTCCTCAGTTGCTTTGATGCATTTCTGGAATCACCCTTAACATCTGCAAAACTGTAAGTGCATTTCCCAAAACAATTCGTGCAAACAGCACCACACAGATGGACTGTCTACAAAAAAAGTCATAGAGGCCACCAGCAGCCCGAATACCACACCGTAAGGCCGTATGTTAGGATGCTCTCTATGGCAGAGCGGTAGGAGGCCACCAGCAGCCCGCATACCAGACCGTAAGGCAGCATGTTAGGATGCTCTCTATGGCAGAGCAGTTGAAGGTCCCGATCAAGAAATCCGACAAGTTTCCCCAATAAGCCAGTAACCCCGCTTCATAGAACAGGCCACAGGACTGGTTTTGGTGAGATAGTCCGAGTAGTAGGTAGAAATCAGGATGGAGACTGAGTGTGGGTCTAACAGGTGAGCAGATGTAGGACAGAATGTAGAGCCCTCTGGTGGAGTGCCTGTGCATGACTGAATGTATGGTTTGGGTCTGATGGTCTGAATAGTTGGTAGAAATAGGCACCTTCCTACCTGATGTGGTAGGTCTAGATAAGGGGTCACCAACATGGTGCCCCAAGGATGCCCCCAATGACCACATGAGTTGCCCGTGGACCTGTTCTATAAAATAGCACAACTCACCAGCGAACATCATCTAAAATTTTATTTTGTCCTGTTTCTAATCTATCACATTTGCATTTATATAGATTTGAAATTGAATATAAAAAAGCATTTAAAACATGTTTATCATGCATGAAGTTTAGACATGTTTAGGAGGGCGTTTAAAACTGATATCAAACTTCGTATGGCTCAGTACCCGTGAAGTAGCTCTCCGTTTTAAAAAGGTTGGTGACCCCTGGTCTAGATCTTGCAAGTTTGTTTGTACTGGCTGTGTGAACATACTGTAGCACTGTTAAGAATATGCAACACAGCCTGAGTTGGGGATCTGCTGTATGCATCAGTAATATAATGCTTTGTCCTTTTCTAGGCTGTTCATTAAGACATAAAGCCTGAAAGTTTTCTGAATGGCATTAATGAAATTGAGCACTGCCCCCACCTGCTGGCCAATTTATTAAAACATTGAAATCGCTGTCTGCACAGGCTGACGTGTCATTTAAGTCTGATAATTTTCTATGAGTCAAACGGCAAGAAAATGACAAGAAGTTAAAAACATGGAGTTAGATGAAGGAGAAAAGATTACAAATTTGAAGATTATGAAATCAGGACATGTCAGCTAAGTCAGCCAAGGTGGGTCTTAAACATATGGACGGAAGTATGAGCGCTAAACTTAAACGGGTTCACTTGTAACCGCTGCCACCAAATTTCGTTAAATTGCTGGGGAGGTCCAGATACATGAGACAGGAATAGAAGGATTATTCTTTATTAATATACAGACGAGGGTTACAACCCTCCCTAGGGCAATAGAAGGGGATACCTGCCACGGGACATTCTAAAACGCTTAATGTGAAAATGCGTAACGCAACTTAATGTATTAAAACAGTCACCACAAATCACCAAATTTCTCGCGAATGTATCTGGCCATAAAGACTTACCTGACAAGAAATCAAAACCGAAATGCTAGGAATATGGACTTTAAGCCTTTTCTTTATGGGCGTCAATGGAGGGGAAAACGCTTGACGTAAGATGAAGTCCATATTCCTAGCATTTCGGTTTTGATTTCTTCCCTGGCATGGGTGACGGGTGCACCACGTTCCCAAAGCCACGTTAGCCTCGAGCGAACTGCCCGGAGAAACCGCTCACACCAGCGCTGCAACCCGATCTCCTCCCCTTTTAAACACACATTTCTATGGCGTTAAATTAGTGCCAAAAGTCGTGCGCATAAAAACAGAAAATCCATGCTCTCTACGCGCTCGCGATTGCACAGCACTCACTCACTCGCTCGCCGTTAAATTAGGGCCAAAAGTCGAACCACGCGCGTGCGTGTGCTCGAGTGCTGAAAACCCATCCCCTCTACGCGCTCGCGTCTGCACAGCACTCGCTCGCTCGAATTTCCCGCTTCGTCTTACCGTATATAAAAGAATGGGCCAATGTACGGTAAATTGCATTGTGAATAAAATTTCTTAATACAACATCACAAAACCAATTTAATAAATTCAAATCCTGGGAAGAACGCTCCTCAGATATTAGTTCTCGGGTTAGTGTTAGCAGACTATAGGCGAAACCACCTTAAGTGCTATCTGTTAATGTTTATTAAATTAGCATTAAAATGGAGAGGTTTATAATATCTTTTGTCCTTGTAGCTGCTAAATACACTCATTATTAAAGCCATAAAGTTGTCTGCCTACTACATTGGAATCTCCACTGAGTAAGTGTTTTTGATGGATTTTATTTAACTTTATTATACTCTGGTCCTTAGATCTAATGTCATACTTCTTCACTTATATTGTTTGTGAAAAGGTTTACCACGGTCAAACAGAGCAGCCACTACATCATCATACATGAACAAGCACCTCACAAAACAAAAACATTTCATTTTCATAATTAAAACTTTTGAATGGTAGGCCTAGTGTGTGGATCAGAGACAAGATCTTGACACCTCATTAACTATAATTTGTTCTGTGAACAGCTCAGATACCACCTTCTCGAAAGTCTTCTGCATAAAATAGAAATAGGATTCAGCGCGACTCCACTAAATTTGGATTACCTGGAGTTCCTTTGTCATCAGGAGCTGTATCTTCTGCAGGCCCTGTCTAATCACATTGAAGTACCTCCTGCTATCACCCTGGCTTTGCAAGAGCTCTTTGACCTTGTGAGGGCACATCTGGAACGTCCAGCCCCATGTGTCACACAGGAAGTCGCTGCCACCAATAGACGACCCAAGATTTTGATTGAAGAACAATGTTTGAAAGAAATGCTCCATACTCAACTTCCTGTGCCTTGCATAGCCACACTGATGGGTGTTTCAAGAAGAACAATCTTAAGAAGAATAAAAGAGTATGAGCTCTGTGTTAGGGAACTTGACAATTTGGTTTCTTCTGTCAAGAATGATCTACCAAATGCAGGCTACAGGATAGTCAATGCAGGCTGCAGTCAATGGGCTACAGGGTTCGGTGGAGAAGAGTTGCAGCCTCCATGCATAGGGTTGATTCCATGCGCATCATATAAAGGTTGTCAAGTCTTGGCTGTGTTGTACGCAGAATGTACCAGGGCCTTTGTCTCTAGTACACGTGGACACAAACCACAAGTTGATCCGGTTTGTATTACCAGCAAATTTATTTGGAGTAAACCCTGGGTGGATTGGTGTGAGGTGGTGGTGGGGCTTTGGAGAAGATTTCCTGCCGATCAACACTAGCAACTTATATCTATCTGTCATGGAGGTCTCGGGACTCACAGATATTCAGAGACATGTGGATAGTTTACCAGTGGTTTTCAGCAGGAAATAGTTATTACTACAAATTGTCACCCCCCCCCCCGCCCCCCACAGAAACTGGATCTGGCTATAGTGGGAAAATCTTTTTTTTTTTTTTATTTGTGAGAACTTGAAAGCAAAACAAAACTTGGAAAAAATATATGCTCATTCACCAATTTTCTAATCTGGGGTCTAAAGTGGTCAGGCTTGCAAGTGTATTTGGTTATTTGTCTATCCTAGCCTGTTGCAGTGTATATTTCCTGTATATTTTGCATGTAAAAAATGTTGTTTGTTATGTCAGTGCTTAATATTATCATGTAGTCTTCATGAACTTTCTTCATCTTGGCCAGGGACTGCATTTGAAAAGTAGCCACTTGACTAAAATTGGCACATTTTCAGAAATGCCAGCAACAATACTGATAATGAACACCCCTCTAACTGACTCTCAGTTGGTTTAGAAAAAAGACTTTTAAGAGAAAAGAAAGCCTTCCTTTGGTTTTGCATTTTTCTCTTTTTTGTTGGCTGTGCACAATATATTAGAAGAATACCTTACAATTATATTAGTTAAGAAATAACAGATTGCGTATATACAATATTAAGGTGATAACAACAACCCTCACTGTCTCTAGGTGCTGCTTCAGACAGGGCATTCTGCAGCAGGGACACCACCCGTCGTGCAGCATCCAGCAAATCTCCCTATCACAACAGCCCACATAACAGAATAACATTAGTGTATGATTCAGTAGGGCTAGTCCAGGTCTGGAAAGTAGTTGGGCCAGATTTTTAAACCAAGAAATTTAGCTGGGCCAGACATTTTCAGCGGCCCAGTAAGCAACAGGTAATGGCATTTTAAACAAACACAAATCAAGGTTATTTTAAAAAACTACAACTGAACAGAATCTGAGAGCAATATTTTTTTTCACTTCTGAAATGAGAAAAATATTTTGGTCGTATCTGACCTAGACGCATCCCAAAGAAAAAAAATGCCTATTAGATGGTAAACAGACATAAAGAAAAAGGGAAAAATCGTCTATAATCATCATCCGCTTATACTGTGGTGATCCATTTCACCCACACAGGCATGATCACCATTAGCGGTTTTCACATTATTGTCGAGGTGACTATTCACTTTACCTCTGCTTTCTCCGACATCTTCCTGATTCTGCCGCCAACAAGGGGCTCATAGGGTGGAGACTGAGGGTGTTAAACAGACCAATCTTTTGTCACTGAATGCAACAAATAATGTATTTATCTGTCAAAAGTCCAGCACCAGGAAAAGCAACAGAGTGACAGTAGAAACTGTAATAATAATGGAAGTGCGCCGCCCTACAGGGAAGGAGGAGTGATGGGAGTCCCGGTGGTGGCTAAGCGCGCGTGGGGAGAGGCGTCGTACTGTGAGGCTTCATGAACTTCCGATGGGGCAGTGCTGTCATACAGCGGGGAGCCTGAGAGGGGCACTGTGGCCGGGTGCGAGAGCCCTGGGTAATGAGTTGTAGAGCTGCGCAGTGTCACGATCGGGTACAAGCAGGCAGGCGATCGTGCGGGCAAGGCGTGCAAGGAGCAAGCGGACAGGCAAAAACGGGAGTTTAATTAGGAAGCGCGGACGGGGAAACATCTCACGCATACAAACATCAATGACAGACACTGGACTCAGGTAAGACACGGACTGAAATACACAGGACTGAGCAAATTAACTAGATACAGCTGGGTACAAATCGGGAGAAAACACGTGGGTAATCAGGGGGCGTGGCACACAGGAGGAGCGGACGAGCCGGGCATGACACGCAGGAACTGAGAGCCCAAGCTGTTGGACATTCCACTGGACTAGGAGACTGGGGTGAGTGAGGAGGAGCTCATTGACCACAAACTGGGATACTGGCTGTGTGTGAGCAATGGGGTGGAGATTAAGGAAAGACGTTAAATCAGCATGCAGTGTTGCCTGGAAACAACAACAAATATACTAGTGTCACTGTACTAAAACAATATCAAAATAATGCCTATTTTTTATTCATTTTACTTGTAGAGTGCAAAGTACAAAGGAAAACAAAGAGTAACTATGGCGAAATAAATCAAAGCATGTCCCAGAATGATGGGCCTGAATGGATCAGGACAGAAGAAGGCGAAAGTCCTGTTAACGAGGTGAGACGATGCAGACACAGGCCAGGATGTGGGTATAGGCGAGAACAAGAGGGAAGACGGGGGCCCGAGACTCAGCATGGGGACAGGTGGGGGAGGGGAGGCACGGGCTCACCTGGAGCTGCTCCCGGAGGTGCCGCTATGACTCATGGGTAACATGCCGGAATGGGACGGCACCTGTAGGCTGGACCAGTTGTCATGGGAGGGCAACATGGACAGACAGGTAGACGAGCTGTCTGAATAAGCAGCTGCAAGTATAAAACAATAAATGAAGCAGGTATGTGGTGGGCAGTGTTACAGCGTCCTTAATATGGTCAATACAGAAAAGGCATGTTATCATGTTATGTATATACTGCCTCCAGTTACTTAATGCCTAACTTTAATACATTGATTGATTTGTTCACTGCTGCAGCCTGTGTCAACTTTCCTTTCAGACAGATGTAAAGTCCATTCTGTTTTTGTTCTGTGTAGTTTTTTTTGAACAGCATATGGCTGAATTCTGTTAAACCTCAGACTGAAGAAAATTGTGTTAATTGAAAAGCAAATATCAAAAACTCAGTCTGCAGGAATGTTTTTCTAAATATTTCTGTGGACTTTTGGAAATTTCACGAAATTCC